>NW_028156432.1:0-32500 GCF_964263955.1 Coregonus lavaretus
GGGGTCCCGGTGTCTTGTTGTTGAGATGTGGTGGATCACACTATAGGGTCACTATCTGTGAGGTCCCGGTGTCTTGTTGTTGAGATGTGGTGGATCACACCATAGGGTCACTAGCTGTGGGGTCCCGGTGTCTTGTTGTTGAGATGTGGTGGATCACACTATAGGGTCACTATCTGTGAGGTCCCGGTGTCTTGTTGTTGAGATGTGGTGGATCACACTATAGGGTCACTATCTGTGGGGCCCCGGTGTCTTGTTGTTGAGATGTGGTGGATCACACTATAGGGTCACTATCTGTGGGGTCCCGGCACTAACAAGCTGTAACAAGCTAACTGTGACAGTGTGGGAGATGGAGATGACAGGCCACAGGGGGGAGAGGCTCAGATAGTGTTAGAGCTGTGATTTAAGTCATGTCCTGCTCCATTCTCCAGCCCCTGCTGTGTTGTGTTGTGGAAGGAAACACCTGGGTCTATGTGTGTTGTGTTGTGGAAGGAAACACCTGGGTCTATGTGTGTTGTGTTGTGGAAGGAAACACCTGGGTCTATGTGTGTTGTGGAAGGAAACACCTGGGTCTATGTGAGTTGTGGAAGGAAACACCTGGGTCTATGTGTGTTGTGGAAGGAAACACCTGGGTCTATGTGTGTTGTGGAAGGAAACACCTGGGTCTATGTGTGTTGTGTTGTGGAAGGAAACACCTGGGTCTATGTGTGTTGTGTTGTGGAAGGAAACACCTGGGTCTATGTGTGTTGTGGAAGGAAACACCTGGGTCTATGTGTGTTGTGGAAGGAAACACCTGGGTCTATGTGTGATGTGTTGTGGATGGAAACACCTGGGTCTATGTGTGTTGTGGAAGGAAACACCTGGGTCTCTGTGTGTTGTGGAAGGAAACACCTGGGTCTATGTGTGTTGTGGAAGGAAACACCTGGGTCTATGTGTGTTGTGGAAGGAAACACCTGGGTCTATGTGTGTTGTGGAAGGAAACACCTGGGTCTATGTGTGTTGTGGAAGGAAACACCTGGGTCTATGTGTGTTGTGTTGTGGAAGGAAACACCTGGGTCTATGTGTGTTGTGGAAGGAAACACCTGGGTCTATGTGTGTTGTGTTGTGGAAGGAAACACCTGGGTCTAAGTGTGTTGTGGAAGGAAACACCTGGGTCTATGTGTGTTGTGTTGTGGAAGGAAACACCTGGGTCTATGTGTGTTGTGGAAGGAAACACCTGGGTCTATGTGTGTTGTGGAAGGAAACACCTGGGTCTATGTGTGTTGTGGAAGGAAACACCTGGGTCTATGTGTGTTGTGGAAGGAAACACCTGGGTCTATGTGTGTTGTGTTGTGGAAGGAAACACCTGGGTCTATGTGTGTTGTGGAAGGAAACACCTGGGTCTATGTGTGTTGTGGAAGGAAACACCTGGGTCTATGTGTGTTGTGTTGTGGAAGGAAACACCTGGGTCTATGTGTGTTGTGGAAGGAAACACCTGGGTCTATGTGAGTTGTGGAAGGAAACACCTGGGTCTATGTGTGTTGTGGAAGGAAACACCTGGGTCTATGTGTGTTGTGTTGTGGAAGGAAACACCTGGGTCTATGTGTGTTGTGGAAGGAAACACCTGGGTCTATGTGTGTTGTGGAAGGAAACACCTGGGTCTATGTGTGTTGTGGAAGGAAACACCTGGGTCTATGTGTGTTGTGGAAGGAAACACCTGGGTCTATGTGTGTTGTGGAAGGAAACACCTGGGTCTATGTGTGTTGTGGAAGGAAACACCTGGGTCTATGTGTGCTGTGGAAGGAAACACCTGGGTCTATGTGTGTTGTGTTGTGGAAGGAAACACCTGGGTCTATGTGTGTTGTGGAAGGAAACACCTGGGTCTATGTGTGTTGTGGAAGGAAACACCTGGGTCTATGTGTGTTGTGGAAGGAAACACCTGGGTCTATGTGTGTTGTGGATGGAAACACCTGGGTCTATGTGTGTTGTGGAAGGAAACACCTGGGTCTATGTGTGTTGTGGAAGGAAACACCTGGGTCTATGTGTGTTGTGTTGTGGAAGGAAACACCTGGGTCTATGTGTGTTGTGGAAGGAAACACATGGGTCTATGTGTGTTGTGTTGTGGAAGGAAACACCTGGGTCTATGTGTGTTGTGGAAGGAAACACCTGGGTCTATGTGTGTTGTGTTGTGGAAGGAAACACCTGGGTCTATGTGTGTTGTGGAAGGAAACACCTGGGTCTATGTGTGTTGTGGAAGGAAACACCTGGGTCTATGTGTGTTGTGGAAGGAAACACCTGGGTCTATGTGTGTTGTGTTGTGGAAGGAAACACCTGGGTCTATGTGTGTTGTGTTGTGGAAGGAAACACCTGGGTCTATGTGTGTTGTGGAAGGAAACACCTGGGTCTATGTGAGTTGTGGAAGGAAACACCTGGGTCTATGTGTGTTGTGGAAGGAAACACCTGGGTCTATGTGAGTTGTGTTGTGGAAGGAAACACCTGGGTCTATGTGTGTTGTGTTGTGGAAGGAAACACCTGGGTCTATGTGTGTTGTGCTGTGGAAGGAAACACCTGGGTCTATGTGTGTTGTGGAAGGAAACACCTGGGTCTATGTGAGTTGTGGAAGGAAACACCTGGGTCTATGTGTGTTGTGGAAGGAAACACCTGGGTCTATGTGAGTTGTGTTGTGGAAGGAAACACCTGGGTCTATGTGTGTTGTGTTGTGGAAGGAAACACCTGGGTCTATGTGTGTTGTGGAAGGAAACACCTGGGTCTATGTGTGTTGTGGAAGGAAACACCTGGGTCTATGTGTGTTGTGGAAGGAAACACCTGGGTCTATGTGTGTTGTGGAAGGAAACACCTGGGTCTATGTGTGTTGTGGAAGGAAACACCTGGGTCTATGTGTGTTGTGTTGTGGAAGGAAACACCTGGGTCTATGTGTGTTGTGGAAGGAAACACCTGGGTCTATGTGTGTTGTGTTGTGGAAGGAAACACCTGGGTCTATGTGTGTTGTGGAAGGAAACACCTGGGTCTATGTGTGCTGTGGAAGGAAACACCTGGGTCTATGTGAGTTGTGGAAGGAAACACCTGGGTCTATGTGTGTTGTGTTGTGGAAGGAAACACCTGGGTCTATGTGAGTTGTGGAAGGAAACACCTGGGTCTATGTGTGTTGTGGAAGGAAACACCTGGGTCTATGTGTGTTGTGTTGTGGAAGGAAACACCTGGGTCTATGTGTGTTGTGGAAGGAAACACCTGGGTCTATGTGTGTTGTGGAAGGAAACACCTGGGTCTATGTGTGTTGTGGAAGGAAACACCTGGGTCTATGTGTGTTGTGTTGTGGAAGGAAACACCTGGGTCTATGTGTGTTGTGTTGTGGAAGGAAACACCTGGGTCTATGTGAGTTGTGGAAGGAAACACCTGGGTCTATGTGTGTTGTGGAAGGAAACACCTGGGTCTATGTGTGTTGTGGAAGGAAACACCTGGGTCTATGTGTGTTGTGTTGTGGAAGAAAACACCTGGGTCTATGTGAGTTGTGGAAGGAAACACCTGGGTCTATGTGTGTTGTGGAAGGAAACACCTGGGTCTATGTGAGTTGTGGAAGGAAACACCTGGGTCTATGTGTGTTGTGGAAGGAAACACCTGGGTCTATGTGTGTTGTGTTGTGGAAGGAAACACCTGGGTCTATGTGTGTTGTGGAAGGAAACACCTGGGTCTATGTGTGTTGTGTTGTGGAATGAAACACCTGGGTCTATGTGTGTTGTGGAAGGAAACACCTGGGTCTATGTGAGTTGTGGAAGGAAACACCTGGGTCTATGTGTGTTGTGGAAGGAAACACCTGGGTCTATGTGTGTTGTGTTGTGGAAGGAAACACCTGGGTCTATGTGTGTTGTGTTGTGGAAGGAAACACCTGGGTCTATGTGTGTTGTGGAAGGAAACACCTGGGTCTATGTGTGTTGTGGAAGGAAACACCTGGGTCTATGTGTGTTGTGGAAGGAAACACCTGGGTCTATGTGTGTTGAGTTGTGGAAGGAAACACCTGGGTCTATGTGTGTTGTGTTGTGGAAGGAAACACCTGGGTCTATGTGTGTTGTGGAAGGAAACACCTGGGTCTATGTGAGTTGTGGAAGGAAACACCTGGGTCTATGTGTGTTGTGGAAGGAAACACCTGGGTCTATGTTTGTTGTGGAAGGAAACACCTGGGTCTATGTGTGTTGTGTTGTGGAAGGAAACACCTGGGTCTATGTGTGTTGTGTTGTGGAAGGAAACACCTGGGTCTATGTGTGTTGTGTTGTGGAAGGAAACACCTGGGTCTATGTGTGTTGTGTTGTGGAAGGAAACACCTGGGTCTATGTGTGTTGTGTTGTGGAAGGAAACACCTGGGTCTATGTGTGTTGTGGAAGGAAACACCTGGGTCTATGTGTGTTGTGGAAGGAAACACCTGGGTCTATGTGTGTTGTGGAAGGAAACACCTGGGTCTATGTGTGTTGTGTTGTGGAAGGAAACACCTGGGTCTATGTGTGTTGTGTTGTGGAAGGAAACACCTGGGTCTATGTGTGTTGTGGAAGGAAACACCTGGGTCTATGTGTGTTGTGTTGTGGAAGGAAACACCTGGGTCTATGTGTGTTGTGGAAGGAAACACCTGGGTCTATGTGTGTTGTGGAAGGAAACACCTGGGTCTATGTGTGTTGTGTTGTGGAAGGAAACACCTGGGTCTATGTGTGTTGTGGAAGGAAACACCTGGGTCTATGTGTGTTGTGGAAGGAAACACCTGGGTCTATGTGTGTTGTGGAAGGAAACACCTGGGTCTATGTGTGTTGTGTTGTGGAAGGAAACACCTGGGTCTATGTGTGTTGTGTCGTGGAAGGAAACACCTGGGTCTATGTGTGTTGTGTTGTGGAAGGAAACACCTGGGTCTATGTGTGTTGTGGAAGGAAACACCTGGGTCTATGTGTGTTGTGGAAGGAAACACCTGGGTCTATGTGTGTTGTGGAAGGAAACACCTGGGTCTATGTGTGTTGAGTTGTGGAAGGAAACACCTGGGTCTATGTGTGTTGTGGAAGGAAACACCTGGGTCTATGTGTGTTGTGTTGTGGAAGGAAACACCTGGGTCTATGTGAGTTGTGGAAGGAAACACCTGGGTCTATGTGTGTTGTGGAAGGAAACACCTGGGTCTATGTGTGTTGTGGAAGGAAACACCTGGGTCTATGTGTGTTGTGGAAGGAAACACCTGGGTCTATGTGTGTTGTGGAAGGAAACACCTGGGTCTATGTGTGTTGTGTTGTGGAAGGAAACATCTGGGTCTATGTGTGTTGTGGAAGGAAACACCTGGGTCTATGTGTGTTGTGGAAGGAAACACCTGGGTCTATGTGTGTTGTGGAAGGAAACACCTGGGTCTATGTGTGTTGAGTTGTGGAAGGAAACACCTGGGTCTATGTGTGTTGTGGAAGGAAACACCTGGGTCTATGTGTGTTGTGTTGTGGAAGGAAACACCTGGGTCTATGTGAGTTGTGGAAGGAAACACCTGGGTCTATGTGAGTTGTGTTGTGGAAGGAAACACCTGGGTCTATGTGTGTTGTGGAAGGAAACACCTGGGTCTATGTGTGTTGTGGAAGGAAACACCTGGGTCTTTGTGTGTTGTGGAAGGAAACACCTGGGTCTATGTGTGTTGTGGAAGGAAACACCTGGGTCTATGTGAGTTGTGGAAGGAAACACCTGGGTCTATGTGAGTTGTGGAAGGAAACACCTGGGTCTATGTGTGTTGTGGAAGGAAACACCTGGGTCTATGTGTGTTGTGGAAGGAAACACCTGGGTCTATGTGTGTTGTGGAAGGAAACACCTGGGTCTATGTGTGTTGTGGAAGGAAACACCTGGGTCTATGTGTGTTGTGGAAGGAAACACCTGGGTCTATGTGTGTTGTGGAAGGAAACACCTGGGTCTATGTGTGTTGTGGAAGGAAACACCTGGGTCTATGTGTGTTGTGTTGTGGAAGGAAACACCTGGGTCTATGTGTGTTGTGGAAGGAAACACCTGGGTCTATGTGTGTTGTGTTGTGGAAGGAAACACCTGGGTCTATGTGTGTTGTGTTGTGGAAGGAAACACCTGGGTCTATGTGAGTTGTGGAAGGAAACACCTGGGTCTATGTGTGTTGTGGAAGGAAACACCTGGGTCTATGTGTGTTGTGTTGTGGAAGGAAACACCTGGGTCTATGTGTGTTGTGGAAGGAAACACCTGGGTCTATGTGTGTTGTGGAAGGAAACACCTGGGTCTATGTGTGTTGTGTTGTGGAAGGAAACACCTGGGTCTATGTGAGTTGTGGAAGGAAACACCTGGGTCTATGTGTGTTGTGGAAGGAAACACCTGGGTCTATGTGTGTTGTGTTGTGGAAGGAAACACCTGGGTCTATGTGAGTTGTGGAAGGAAACACCTGGGTCTATGTGTGTTGTGGAAGGAAACACCTGGGTCTATGTGAGTTGTGGAAGGAAACACCTGTGTCTATGTGTGTTGTGGAAGGAAACACCTGGGTCTATGTGTGTTGTGTTGTGGAAGGAAACACCTGGGTCTATGTGTGTTGTGTTGTGGAAGGAAACACCTGGGTCTATGTGTGTTGTGTTGTGGAAGGAAACACCTGGGTCTATGTGTGTTGTGTTGTGGAAGGAAACACCTGGGTCTATGTGAGTTGTGGAAGGAAACACCTGGGTCTATGTGTGTTGTGGAAGGAAACACCTGGGTCTATGTGTGTTGTGGAAGGAAACACCTGGGTCTATGTGTGTTGTGGAAGGAAACACCTGGGTCTATGTGTGTTGTGGAAGGAAACACCTGGGTCTATGTGTGTTGTGGAAGGAAACACCTGGGTCTATGTGAGTTGTGGAAGGAAACACCTGGGTCTATGTGTGTTGTGGAAGGAAACACCTGGGTCTATGTGTGTTGTGGAAGGAAACACCTGGGTCTATGTGAGTGTGGTCCCCCTCAGATGTTGCACACATTCATTGGTAACTTAGTGACAAGCCGGAATGAAAACTGCTTCAAGAAGTCATCAAAATCAAGATATTATTAATCAAGATATTCTCAGATTGTCTCAGATTGTCTGTGGATCAGAGCGGAGCTCCATGTTCGTGAGGCAGCTTGGTGTATACTCAGATTGTCTGTGGATCAGAGCGGAGCTAGATGTTCGTTAGGCAGCTTGGTATATACACATCAGTACAGAGCCATCAGCACCAGTACTGGTTTGGTTTCATGACACCATTTCACCGTGGAGCCGCCGGTCCAGTTCAACCATTTTGGTCTATTAGAACACTCAGCCAACTATATTTAATGATCTGAACGTTCTGAGTTCCAAATGTCCCAATGAGTTCCATAGGGAAGCTCAGGTCTCTGAACCCCTCTCAAAGACCTTAAAAAAGCTCTAGAACATTTAAATGGATTCCAAACAATGTTTTAATTCCCCTCAATAAAACTGGGTAATATACACTGTGCTCCTTTGTATAGCATTGATTTCTGAACCTATAACATATTTCCTGTGAGAAGTGTGTTTTAATACTTTGCTCACAAATAATGGAAAATGTTGCTAGTAAGCGAACGGTAATGGTAATGGGACGATGCGCCTCATAAACGCCTGCCCTGCGTATTACAGCCTGATTAACAATCTGATTAACCTCTACCTGCCTTCCTGCCTCCGTCTACACGTTACGCCTTCCTGCCTCCTCCTCCACGTTAAGCCTTCCTGCCTCCACGTTAGGCCTTCCTGCCTCCACGTTAGGCCTTCCTGCCTCCTCCTACACGTTAGGCCTTCCTGCCTACACGTTAGGCCTTCCTGCCTCCTCCTACACGTTAGGCCTTCCTGCCTCCACCTCCACGTTAGGCCTTCCTGCCTCCACCTCCACGTTAGGCCTTCCTGCCTCTACCTCCACGTTATGCCTTCCTGCCTCCACCTCCACGTTAGGCCTTCCTGCCTCCACGTTAGGCCTTCCTGCCTCCACGTTAGGCCTTCCTACCTCCACGTTATGCCTTCCTGCCTCCACCTCCACGTTAGGCCTTCCTGCCTCCACGTTAGGCCTTCCTGCCTCCACGTTAGGCCTTCCTGCCTCCACGTTAGGCCTTCCTGCCTCCACGTTAGGCCTTCCTGCCTCCTCCTACACGTTATGCCTTCCTGCCTCCGTCTACACGTTACGCCTTCCTGCCTCCGTCTACACGTTACGCCTTCCTGCCTCCTCCTACACGTTAGGCCTTCCTGCCTCCACGTTAGGCCTTCCTGCCTCCACGTTAGGCCTTCCTGCATCCTCCTACACGTTATGCCTTCCTGCCTCCTCCTACACGTTAGGCCTTCCTGCCTCCACCTCCACGTTAGGCCTTCCTGCCTCCGTCTACACGTTACGCCTTCCTGCCTCCTCCTACACGTTAGGCCTTCCTGCCTCCACGTTAGGCCTTCCTGCCTCCACGTTAGGCCTTCCTGCCTCCACGTTAGGCCTTCCTGCCTCCACGTTAGGCCTTCCTGCCTCCACCTCCACGTTAGGCCTTCCTGCCTCCACGTTAGGCCTTCCTGCCTCCGTCTACACGTTATGCCTTCCTGCCTCCACCTCCACGTTAGGCCTTCCTGCCTCCGCCTATACGTTAGGCCTTCCTGCCTCCACCTCCACGTTAGGCCTTCCTGCCTCCGCCTATACGTTAGGCCTTCCTGCCTCCACCTCCACGTTAGGCCTTCCTGCCTCCTCCTCCACGTTAGGCCTTCCTGCCTCCGTCTCCACGTTAGGCCTTCCTGCCTCCACCTCCACGTTAGGCCTTCCTGACTCCGTCTACACGTTAAGCCTTCCTGCCTCCGTCTACACGTTAAACCTTCTTGCCTCCATCTACACGTTAAGCCTTCCTGCCTCCATCTACACGTTAAGCCTTCCTGCCTCCATCTACACGTTAGGCCTTCCTGCCTCCGTCTACACATTAAGCCTTCCTGCCTCCACCTCCACGTTAGGCCTTCCTGCCTCCATGTTAGACCTTCCTGCCTCCTCCTACACGTTAGGCCTTCCTGCCTCCACGTTAGGCCTTCCTGCCTCCACCTCCACGTTAAGCCTTCCTGCCTCCGCCTCCACGTTAGGCCTTCCTGCCTCCGCCTACACGTTAGGCCTTCCTGCCTCCTCCTCCACGTTAGGCCTTCCTGCCTCCATGTTAGACCTTCCTGCCTCCTCCTACACGTTAGGCCTTCCTGCCTCCACGTTAGGCCTTCCTGCCTCCACGTTTTGCCTTCCTGCCTCCATGTTAGGCCTTCCTGCCTCCTCCTACACGTTAAGCCTTCCTGCCTCCACGTTAGGCCTTCCTGCCTCCACGTTAGGCCTTCCTGCCTCCTCCTACACGTTAGGCCTTCCTGCCTCCTCCTCCACGTTATGCCTTCCTGCCTCCATGTTAGGCCTTCCTGCCTCCACGTTAGGCCTTCCTGCCTCCACGTTATGCCTTCCTGCCTCCACGTTAGGCCTTCCTGCCTCCTCCTACACGTTAAGCCTTCCTGCCTCCACGTTAGGCCTTCCTGCCTCCACGTTAGGCCTTCCTGCCTCCTCCTACACGTTATGCCTTCCTGCCTCCTCCTCCACGTTAGGCTTTCCTGCCTCCACGTTAGGCCTTCCTGCCTCCACGTTAGGCCTTCCTGCCTCCACGTTAGGCCTTCCTGCCTCCACCTCCACGTTAGGCCTTCCTGCCTCCACGTTAGGCCTTCCTGCCTCCACCTCCACGTTAGGGCTTCCTGCCTCCGCCTATACGTTAGGCCTTCCTGCCTCCACCTCCACGTTAGGCCTTCCTGCCTCCGCCTCCACGTTAGGCCTTCCTGCCTCCTCCTCCACGTTAGGCCTTCCTGCCTCCGTCTCCACGTTAGGCCTTCCTGCCTCCTCCTCCACGTTATGCCTTCCTGCCTCCACCTCCACGTTAGGCCTTCCTGCCTCCTCCTCCACGTTAGGCCTTCCTGCCTCCGTCTCCACGTTAGGCCTTCCTGCCTCCTCCTCCACGTTAGGCCTTCCTGCCTCCGTCTCCACGTTAGGCCTTCCTGCCTCCATCTACACGTTAGGCCTTCCTGCCTCCGTCTACACATTAAGCCTTCCTGCCTCCACCTCCACGTTATGCCTTCCTGCCTCCATGTTAGACCTTCCTGCCCCCTCCTACACGTTAGGCCTTCCTGCCTCCACGTTAGGCCTTCCTGCCTCCACGTTAGGCCTTCCTGCCTCCACCTCCACGTTAAGCCTTCCTGCCTCCGCCTCCACGTTAGGCCTTCCTGCCTCCGCCTACACGTTAGGCCTTCCTGCCTCCTCCTCCACGTTAGGCCTTCCTGCCTCCTCCTCCACGTTAGGCCTTCCTGCCTCCACGTTAGGCCTTCCTGCCTCCTCCTACACGTTATGCCTTCCTGCCTCCTCCTACACGTTAGGCCTTCCTGCCTCCACCTCCACGTTAGGCCTTCCTGCCTCCACGTTAGGCCTTCCTGCCTCCTCCTACACGTTAGGCCTTCCTGCCTCCTCCTCCACGTTAGGCCTTCCTGCCTCCACGTTAGGCCTTCCTGCCTCCACGTTAGACCTTCCTGCCTCCACGTTAGGCCTTCCTGCCTCCACCTCCACGTTAGGCCTTCCTGCCTCCACGTTAGGCCTTCCTGCCTCCGTCTACACGTTAGGCCTTCCTGCCTCCTCCTACACGTTATGCCTTCCTGCCTCCACCTCCACGTTAGGCCTTCCTGCCTCCTCCTACACGTTAGGCCTTCCTGCCTCCACCTCCACGTTATGCCTTCCTGCCTCCGCCTATACGTTAGGCCTTCCTGCCTCCACCTCCACGTTAGGCCTTCCTGCCTCCGCCTATACGTTATGCCTTCCTGCCTCCACCTCCACGTTAGGCCTTCCTGCCTCCTCCTCCACGTTAGGCCTTCCTGCCTCCGTCTCCACGTTAGGCCTTCCTGCCTCCACCTCCACGTTAGGCCTTCCTGCCTCCGTCTACACGTTAAGCCTTCCTGCCTCCGTCTACACGTTAAACCTTCCTGCCTCCATCTACACGTTGATCCTTCCTGCCTCCATCTACACATTAGGCCTTCCTGCCTCCATCTACACGTTAGGCCTTCCTGCCTCCGTCTACACGTTAAGCCTTCCTGCCTCCGTCTACACATTAAGCCTTCCTGCCTCCGTCTACACGTTAACCTTCCTGCCTCCATCTACACGTTAGGCCTTCCTGCCTCCGTCTACACGTTAAGCCTTCCTGCCTCCATCTATACGTTAGGCCTTCCTGCCTCCGTCTACACGTTAAGCCTTCCTGCCTCCGTCTACACGTTAAGCCTTCCTGCCTCCATCTACACATTAAGCCTTCCTGCCTCCGTCTACACGTTAAGCCTTCCTGCCTCCGTCTACACATTAAGCCTTCCTGCCTCCATCTACACGTTACGCCTTCCTGCCTCCGTCTACACGTTAAGCCTTCCTGCCTCCGTCTACACGTTAAGCCTTCCTGCCTCCGTCTACACGTTAAGCCTTCCTGCCTCCGTCTACACGTTAAGCCTTCCTGCCTCCGTCTACACGTTAAGCCTTCCTGCCTCCGTCTACACGTTAAGCCTTCCTGCCTCCACCTCCACGTTAGGCCTTCCTGCCTCCACGTTAGGCCTTCCTGCCTCCACGTTAGGCCTTCCTGCCTCCGTCTACACGTTAGGTCAAGTTTAGCCCTGTTTCTGTTTTGTTATTGTACGTTTTACACACCTTGGTGAATTCATGTTGTTATAGGGACTTATATACAGTGCATTCGGAAAGTATTCAGACCCCTTGAGTTTTTCCACATTTTGTTACGTTATAACCTTATTCTAAAATGGATTCAATTGGGAGCAGCGGTCTAAGGCACTGCATCGCAGTGCTTGAGGCGTCACTACAGACCCGGGTTTGATCCCAGGCTGTGTCAGAACCGGCCGTGACCGGGAATCCCATAGAGCGGCGCACAATTGGCCCAGCGTCGTCCGTGTTAGGGGAGGGTTTGGCCGGGGGGGGGGCTTTACTTGGCTTATCGCGCTCTAGCGACTCCTTGTGGCGGCCTGGGAACCTGCAGGCTGACTTCAGTTGTCAGTTGAACGATGTTTCCTCCGACACATTGGTGCAGCTGGCTTCTGGGTTAAGCGGGTTAAGAAGCGGGTTTGGCGGGTCATGTTTCGAAGACGCATGACTCGACCTTCGCCTCTCTCGAGCCAGTTGGGGAGTTGCAGTGATGAGACAAGATCGTAATTGGGGAGAAAAAGGGGCTAAAGAAAAAAGAGCAAAAACCAAGCTATGAGGTCGAAGGAATTGTCTGTAGAGCTCCGAGACAGGATTGTGTCAAGGCACAGATCTGGGGAAGGGTACCAAAAACATTTCTGCAGCATTGAAAGTCCCCAAGAACACAGTGGCCTCCATCATTCTAAAATGGAAGAAGTTTGGAACCACCAAGACTCTTCCTAGAGCTGGCAGCCCGGCCAAACTGAGCAAGACAAGATTCTCTGGTTTGATGAAACCAAGATTTAACTCTTTGGCCTTGTAGCGTCATACCCAAGAAGACTCGAGGCTGTGATCGCTGCCAAAGGCGCTTGAACAAAGTACTGAGTAAAGGGTCTGAATACCGTTATATTTCAGTTTTTGTATTTGAATAAATGTACAAACATTTCTAAAAACCTGTTTTTGCTTCGTCATTATGGGGTATTGTGTGTAAAAACAATTTAATCCATTTTAGAATAAGGCTGTAATGTAACAACATGTGGAAAAAAGTCAAGGGGTCTGAATACTTTCCGAATGCACTGTATAGAGTTTGATATCCATAGTGGTGCTGAGTTGTAAAAATGGTGAACTGAAGCCAAATGTTTCTTTCCATGATCGCTCAGTGAGGTCCCTCTGTCTCCTTCCTGCCTCCGTCTACACGTTAAGCCTTCCTGCCTCCGTCTACACGTTAAGCCTTCCTGCCTCCGTCTACACGTTAAGCCTTCCTGCCTCCGTCTACACGTTAAGCCTTCCTGCCTCCACCTCCACGTTAGGCCTTCCTGCCTCCACGTTAGGCCTTCCTGCCTCCACGTTAGGCCTTCCTGCCTCCGTCTACACATTAAGCCTTCCTGCCTCCACCTCCACGTTAGGCCTTCCTGCCTCCATGTTAGACCTTCCTGCCTCCTCCTACACGTTAGGCCTTCCTGCCTCCACGTTAGGCCTTCCTGCCTCCACCTCCACGTTAAGCCTTCCTGCCTCCGCCTCCACGTTAGGCCTTCCTGCCTCCGCCTACACGTTAGGCCTTCCTGCCTCCTCCTCCACGTTAGGCCTTCCTGCCTCCATGTTAGAACTTCCTGCCTCCTCCTACACGTTAGGCCTTCCTGCCTCCACGTTAGGCCTTCCTGCCTCCACGTTTTGCCTTCCAGCCTCCATGTTAGGCCTTCCTGCCTCCTCCTACACGTTAAGCCTTCCTGCCTCCACGTTAGGCCTTCCTGCCTCCACGTTAGGCCTTCCTGCCTCCTCCTACACGTTAGGCCTTCCTGCCTCCTCCTCCACGTTATGCCTTCCTGCCTCCATGTTAGACCTTCCTGCCTCCACCTCCACGTTAGGCCTTCCTGCCTCCACGTTAGGCCTTCCTGCCTCCACGTTATGCCTTCCTGCCTCCACGTTAGGCCTTCCTGCCTCCTCCTACACGTTAAGCCTTCCTGCCTCCACGTTAGGCCTTCCTGCCTCCACGTTAGGCCTTCCTGCCTCCTCCTACACGTTATGCCTTCCTGCCTCCTCCTCCACGTTAGGCTTTCCTGCCTCCACGTTAGGCCTTCCTGCCTCCACGTTAGGCCTTCCTGCCTCCACGTTAGGCCTTCCTGCCTCCACCTCCACGTTAGGCCTTCCTGCCTCCACGTTAGGCCTTCCTGCCTCCACCTCCACGTTAGGGCTTCCTGCCTCCGCCTATACGTTAGGCCTTCCTGCCTCCACCTCCACGTTAGGCCTTCCTGCCTCCGCCTCCACGTTAGGCCTTCCTGCCTCCTCCTCCACGTTAGGCCTTCCTGCCTCCGTCTCCACGTTAGGCCTTCCTGCCTCCTCCTCCACGTTATGCCTTCCTGCCTCCACCTCCACGTTAGGCCTTCCTGCCTCCTCCTCCACGTTAGGCCTTCCTGCCTCCGTCTCCACGTTAGGCCTTCCTGCCTCCTCCTCCACGTTAGGCCTTCCTGCCTCCGTCTCCACGTTAGGCCTTCCTGCCTCCATCTACACGTTAGGCCTTCCTGCCTCCGTCTACACATTAAGCCTTCCTGCCTCCACCTCCACGTTATGCCTTCCTGCCTCCATGTTAGACCTTCCTGCCCCCTCCTACACGTTAGGCCTTCCTGCCTCCACGTTAGGCCTTCCTGCCTCCACGTTAGGCCTTCCTGCCTCCACCTCCACGTTAAGCCTTCCTGCCTCCGCCTCCACGTTAGGCCTTCCTGCCTCCGCCTACACGTTAGGCCTTCCTGCCTCCTCCTCCACGTTAGGCCTTCCTGCCTCCTCCTCCACGTTAGGCCTTCCTGCCTCCACGTTAGGCCTTCCTGCCTCCTCCTACACGTTATGCCTTCCTGCCTCCTCCTACACGTTAGGCCTTCCTGCCTCCACCTCCACGTTAGGCCTTCCTGCCTCCACGTTAGAACTTCCTGCCTCCTCCTACACGTTAGGCCTTCCTGCCTCCTCCTCCACGTTAGGCCTTCCTGCCTCCACGTTAGGCCTTCCTGCCTCCACGTTAGGCCTTCCTGCCTCCACGTTAGGCCTTCCTGCCTCCACCTCCACGTTAGGCCTTCCTGCCTCCACGTTAGGCCTTCCTGCCTCCGTCTACACGTTAGGCCTTCCTGCCTCCTCCTACACGTTATGCCTTCCTGCCTCCACCTCCACGTTAGGCCTTCCTGCCTCCTCCTACACGTTAGGCCTTCCTGCCTCCACCTCCACGTTATGCCTTCCTGCCTCCGCCTATACGTTAGGCCTTCCTGCCTCCACCTCCACGTTAGGCCTTCCTGCCTCCGCCTATACGTTATGCCTTCCTGCCTCCACCTCCACGTTAGGCCTTCCTGCCTCCTCCTCCACGTTAGGCCTTCCTGCCTCCGTCTCCACGTTAGGCCTTCCTGCCTCCACCTCCACGTTAGGCCTTCCTGCCTCCGTCTACACGTTAAGCCTTCCTGCCTCCGTCTACACGTTAAACCTTCCTGCCTCCATCTACACGTTGATCCTTCCTGCCTCCATCTACACATTAGGCCTTCCTGCCTCCATCTACACGTTAGGCCTTCCTGCCTCCGTCTACACGTTAAGCCTTCCTGCCTCCGTCTACACATTAAGCCTTCCTGCCTCCGTCTACACGTTAACCTTCCTGCCTCCATCTACACGTTAGGCCTTCCTGCCTCCGTCTACACGTTAAGCCTTCCTGCCTCCATCTATACGTTAGGCCTTCCTGCCTCCGTCTACACGTTAAGCCTTCCTGCCTCCGTCTACACGTTAAGCCTTCCTGCCTCCATCTACACATTAAGCCTTCCTGCCTCCGTCTACACGTTAAGCCTTCCTGCCTCCGTCTACACATTAAGCCTTCCTGCCTCCATCTACACGTTACGCCTTCCTGCCTCCGTCTACACGTTAAGCCTTCCTGCCTCCGTCTACACGTTAAGCCTTCCTGCCTCCGTCTACACGTTAAGCCTTCCTGCCTCCGTCTACACGTTAAGCCTTCCTGCCTCCGTCTACACGTTAAGCCTTCCTGCCTCCGTCTACACGTTAAGCCTTCCTGCCTCCACCTCCACGTTAGGCCTTCCTGCCTCCACGTTAGGCCTTCCTGCCTCCACGTTAGGCCTTCCTGCCTCCACCTCCACGTTAGGCCTTCCTGCCTCCGCCTATACGTTATGCCTTCCTGCCTCCACCTCCACGTTAGGCCTTCCTGCCTCCTCCTCCACGTTAGGCCTTCCTGCCTCCGTCTCCACGTTAGGCCTTCCTGCCTCCACCTCCACGTTAGGCCTTCCTGCCTCCGTCTACACGTTAAGCCTTCCTGCCTCCGTCTACACGTTAAACCTTCCTGCCTCCATCTACACGTTGATCCTTCCTGCCTCCATCTACACATTAGGCCTTCCTGCCTCCATCTACACGTTAGGCCTTCCTGCCTCCGTCTACACGTTAAGCCTTCCTGCCTCCGTCTACACATTAAGCCTTCCTGCCTCCGTCTACACGTTAACCTTCCTGCCTCCATCTACACGTTAGGCCTTCCTGCCTCCGTCTACACGTTAAGCCTTCCTGCCTCCATCTATACGTTAGGCCTTCCTGCCTCCGTCTACACGTTAAGCCTTCCTGCCTCCGTCTACACGTTAAGCCTTCCTGCCTCCATCTACACATTAAGCCTTCCTGCCTCCGTCTACACGTTAAGCCTTCCTGCCTCCGTCTACACATTAAGCCTTCCTGCCTCCATCTACACGTTACGCCTTCCTGCCTCCGTCTACACGTTAAGCCTTCCTGCCTCCGTCTACACGTTAAGCCTTCCTGCCTCCGTCTACACGTTAAGCCTTCCTGCCTCCGTCTACACGTTAAGCCTTCCTGCCTCCGTCTACACGTTAAGCCTTCCTGCCTCCGTCTACACGTTAAGCCTTCCTGCCTCCACCTCCACGTTAGGCCTTCCTGCCTCCACGTTAGGCCTTCCTGCCTCCACGTTAGGCCTTCCTGCCTCCGTCTACACGTTAGGTCAAGTTTAGCCCTGTTTCTGTTTTGTTATTGTACGTTTTACACACCTTGGTGAATTCATGTTGTTATAGGGACTTATATACAGTGCATTCGGAAAGTATTCAGACCCCTTGAGTTTTTCCACATTTTGTTACGTTATAACCTTATTCTAAAATGGATTCAATTGGGAGCAGCGGTCTAAGGCACTGCATCGCAGTGCTTGAGGCGTCACTACAGACCCGGGTTTGATCCCAGGCTGTGTCAGAACCGGCCGTGACCGGGAATCCCATAGAGCGGCGCACAATTGGCCCAGCGTCGTCCGTGTTAGGGGAGGGTTTGGCCGGGGGGGGGGCTTTACTTGGCTTATCGCGCTCTAGCGACTCCTTGTGGCGGCCTGGGAACCTGCAGGCTGACTTCAGTTGTCAGTTGAACGATGTTTCCTCCGACACATTGGTGCAGCTGGCTTCTGGGTTAAGCGGGTTAAGAAGCGGGTTTGGCGGGTCATGTTTCGAAGACGCATGACTCGACCTTCGCCTCTCTCGAGCCAGTTGGGGAGTTGCAGTGATGAGACAAGATCGTAATTGGGGAGAAAAAGGGGCTAAAGAAAAAAGAGCAAAAACCAAGCTATGAGGTCGAAGGAATTGTCTGTAGAGCTCCGAGACAGGATTGTGTCAAGGCACAGATCTGGGGAAGGGTACCAAAAACATTTCTGCAGCATTGAAAGTCCCCAAGAACACAGTGGCCTCCATCATTCTAAAATGGAAGAAGTTTGGAACCACCAAGACTCTTCCTAGAGCTGGCAGCCCGGCCAAACTGAGCAAGACAAGATTCTCTGGTTTGATGAAACCAAGATTTAACTCTTTGGCCTTGTAGCGTCATACCCAAGAATAATAATAATAATAATATGCCATTTAGCAGACGCTTTTATCCAAAGCGACTTACAGTCATGCGTGCATACATTTTTGTGTATGGGTGGTCCCGGGGTTCGAACCCACTACCATGGCGTTACAAGCGCCGTGCTCTACCAGCTGAGCTACAGAGGACCAAGAAGACTCGAGGCTGTGATCGCTGCCAAAGGCGCTTGAACAAAGTACTGAGTAAAGGGTCTGAATACCGTTATATTTCAGTTTTTGTATTTGAATAAATGTACAAACATTTCTAAAAACCTGTTTTTGCTTCGTCATTATGGGGTATTGTGTGTAAAAACAATTTAATCCATTTTAGAATAAGGCTGTAATGTAACAACATGTGGAAAAAAGTCAAGGGGTCTGAATACTTTCCGAATGCACTGTATAGAGTTTGATATCCATAGTGGTGCTGAGTTGTAAAAATGGTGAACTGAAGCCAAATGTTTCTTTCCATGATCGCTCAGTGAGGTCCCTCTGTCTCTTACCCCCCCCCCCCCCACAGACCTATGTACCCTAATCACCCCCCCATCCTAACTCCATCGCCACATGGGCCCCCAGGCCGTGTCCCTCTCCCAGCATGCATCCTGGTAATGAGGACCAGTTAGAACACTAATGAGTGTGTAGCTCGTACCTCTAGCCTCTGGCTGACTCAGAGTACAGTAGAGGGCTATTGAAGGAGTGGTTCTCAAGGGCCTGATGTGAAACGAACTTCCCCAGCTCGCAGTCGGCTCAAGTAGACAACTAGAGTCAGAGACGCTGATGAGTGTGTTTGCGAGATACCGGACAAAAGAAAACGTCCCGCGACTCCTGCCGTGTCTACAGACATCCCGCAAAAAAAACTAAAACCGACTCTTGGTTAATGAGTGCACAACTGGCAAATAGTCACTTATAGATATGTCAGTCAGGTGGCTAGCTAGTGGCTCTGGCTAGTATTACTTAGCCAGCTAGAAGGATGAAGTAAGAAGCTAACGTTAAATGGAGACTAGCTCAGCAGGAGAAGAAATAAGCTATTAAGTTCTCCTAATAACGTTGCTTTACAGAGAGTAGGCTAAAGAGACAGACAGTGGTGTGGCGCTCAGTGGTGAGGCTGAGGCAGGCTGCAATGCATGCTGGGGGAAGCAGAGGAGACAGAGGTTAGCTCAGTGGTGAGGCTGAGGCAGGCTGCAATGCATGCTGGGGGAAGCAGAGGAGACAGAGGTTAGCACAGTGGTTCCCAAACTTGGGATCGGGCCTCATGTGGAGTCCCCTGATGAAACAAATTAGGAACTTTAAAAAATAATATACTGTGTTTCAATATGAACATCTACCAGGCGGTGTCAGAGGAAGGCCCTAAAAATGGTCAAAGACTCCAGCCACCCAAGTCAGTTCTGTTCTCTCTGCTACCGCACGGCAAACGGTACCGGAGCGCCAAGTCTGGGACCAAAAGGCTCCAGAACAGCTTCTACCCCCCCAAGCCATTAGACTGCTGAACAGTTAAGCAAGTGGCTACCCAGACTACACCTGTGGAACACAACACTGGAACACACCGGACTATTTGCATTGACCCCCTTTTTGTTGGACTCTACCCACACACTCACACACACACTACACTGACTGTCTTGCACTGACTCACACACACACACACACACACACACTACACACACTCACACACACACATGCATATTGACGCCACACACACACATTGACACACTTTCACACTCTTCACATACGCTGCTGCTACTCTGTTTAATATCTATCCTGATTGACTAGTCACTTTTACCCCTACCTACATGTACATATTACCTCAACTACCAACACTGCTGCTACTCTGTTTATTATCTATCCTGATTGTCTAGTCACTTTTACCCCTACCTACATGTACATATTACCTCAACTACCAACACTGCTGCTACTCTGTTTATTATCTATCCTGATTGACTAGTCACTTTTACCCCTACCTACATGTACATATTACCTCAACTACCAACACTGCTGCTACTCTGTTTATTATCTATCCTGATTGACTAGTCACTTTTACCCCTACCTACATGTACATATTACCTCAACTACCAACACTGCTGCTACTCTGTTTATTATCTATCCTGATTGACTAGTCACTTTTACCCCTACCTACATGTACATATTACCTCAACTACCAACACTGCTGCTACTCTGTTTATTATCTATCCTGATTGACTAGTCACTTTTACCCCTACCTACATGTACATATTACCTCAACTACCAACACTGCTGCTACTCTGTTTATTATCTATCCTGATTGACTAGTCACTTTTACCCCTACCTACATGTACATATTACCTCAACTACCAACACTGCTGCTACTCTGTTTATTATCTATCCTGATTGTCTAGTCACTTTTACCCCTACCTACATGTACATATTACCTCAACTACCAACACTGCTGCTACTCTGTTTATTATCTATCCTGATTGACTGTCACTTTTACCCCTACCTACATGTACATATTACCTCAATTACCTCAACTACCAACACTGCTGCTACTCTGTTTATTACTTTTACTTTTACCCCTGCACATTGACTCAGTACTGGTACTCCTTGTATATAGCCTCATTATTACCTCGACTACCTGGTACCCCTGCACATTGACTCAGTACTGGTACCCCTGCCCATTGACTCAGTACTGGTACCCCTGTACATTGTCTCAGTACTGGTACCCCTGCCCATTGACTCAGTACTGGTACCCCTGTACATTGACTCAGTACTGGTACCCCTGTACATTGTCTCAGTACTGGTACCCCTGCACATTGACTCAGTACTGGTACCCCTGCACATTGACTCAGTACTGGTACCCCTGCACATTGACTCAGTACTGGTACCCCTGCCCATTGACTCAGTACTGGTACCCCTGCCCATTGACTCAGTACTGGTACCCCTGCACATTGACTCAGTACTGGTACCCCTGCACATTGACTCAGTACTGGTACCCCTGCACATTGACTCAGTACTGGTACCCCTGCCCATTGACTCAGTACTGGTACCCCTGCACATTGACTCAGTACTGGTACTCCTTGTATAGAGCCTCATTATTGTCTCAACTACCTGGTACCCCTGCACATTGACTCAGTACTGATTATTGTTATTTTATTGTGTTACTATTTCCTTTTTTATTTAGCAAATGTTTCTTACTTTTTAACTCTGCATTGTTGGTAAAGGGCTCGAAAGTCAGTATTTTACGGTATAGTCTACACCTGTTGTATTTGGTGCATGTGACAAATAAAATGTGATTTGATCTCCACATGGCCTATCTTCCCTATAGGCCTACATTAAAATACAACCACTGTATGTTTCAATATGGACATCTCCACAGGACCTATCTTCCCTATAGGCCGACATTAAAATACAACCACTGTATGTTTTAATATGGACATCTCCACAGGACCTATCTTCCCTATAGGCCGACATTGAAATACAACCACTGTATGTTTCAATATGGACATCTCCACAGGACCTATCTTCCCTATAGGCCGACATTAAAATACAACCACTGTATGTTTCAATATGAACATCTCCACAGGACCTATCTTCCCTATAGGCCTACATTAAAATACAACCACTGTATGTTTCAATATGAACATCTCCACAGGACCTATCTTCCCTATAGGCTGACATTAAAATACAACCACTGTATGTTTCAATATGGACATCTCCACAGGACCTATCTTCCCTATAGGCCGACATTAAAATACAACCACTGTATGTTTCAATATGGACATCTCCACAGGACCTATCTTCCCTATAGGCCGACATTGAAATACAACCACTGTATGTTTCAATATGGACATCTCCACAGGACCTATCTTCCCTATAGGCTGTCATTAAATTACAACCAAAATGCAAACAATACAGTTCTATAAGTGTCCTTGGTTTTTGTTTCGTCTCTGATGCTATGTGTCAGTGTGAATCATGTCTCATATAACATTTATTACATTTATATTTACGTCATTTAGCAGACGCTCTTATCCAGAGCGACTTACAAATTGGTGCATTCAACTTATGATAGCCAGTGGGATAACCACTTTACAATTATTATTATTATTATTTTATTATTATTATTATTTTTTATGTATTTTTTTGTGGGGGTGGGGTAGGGGGGGGGGGGGGTAGAAGGATTACTTTTATACTATCCCAGGTATTCCTTAAAGAGGTGGGGTTTCAAGTGTCTCCGGAAGGTGGTCAGTGACTCCGCTGTCCTGGCGTCATGAGGGAGCTTGTTCCACCATTGGGGTGCCAGAGCAGCGAACAGTTTTGACTGGGCTGAGCGGGAACTGTGCTTCCACAGAGGTAGGTGGACCAGCAGGCCAGAGGTGGAAGAACGCAATGTCCTCGTTTGGGTGTAGGGACTGATCAGAGCCTGAAGGTACGGAGGTGCCGTTCCCCTCACAGCTCCGTAGGCAAGCACCATGGTCTTGTAGCAGATGCGAGCTTCAACTGGAAGCCAGTGGAGTGTGCGGAGGAGCAATAGTGAGTTGCAGTAATCCAGAGGCCTGGATTAGGACCTGTGCCACTTCCTGCGTAAGGCAGGGTCGTACTCTGCGAATGTTGTAGAGCATGAACCTACAGGATCGGGTCACCGCTTTGATGTTAGCGGAGAACGACAGGGTGTTGTCCAGGGTCACGCCAAGGTTCTTTGCACTCTGGGAGGAGGACACAATGGAGTTGTCAACCGTGATGGCGAGATCATGGAGCAGGCAGTCCTTCCCCGGGAGGAAGAGCAGCTCCGTCTTGCCAAGGTTCAGCTTGAGGTGGTGATCCGACATCCACACTGATATGTCTGCCAGACATGCAGAGATGCGATTCGCCACCTGGTTATCAGAAGGGGGAAAGGAGAAGATTAATTGTGTGTCGTCTGCATAGCAATGATAGGAGAGACCATGTGAGGATATGACAGAGCCATGTGACTTGGTGTATAGGGAGAAAAGGAGAGGGCCTAGAACTGAGCCCTGGGGGACACCAGAGCACGTGGTGCGGAGACAGCTTCCCGCCACGCCACCTGGTAGGAGCGACCTGTCAGGTAGGACGCAATCCAAGAGTGAGCCGCGCCGGAGATGCCCAACTCGGAGAGGGTGGAGAGGAGGATCTGATGGTTCACAGCATAACATTAACATAACATTACAATTGTATAGCTAATAGGATATATGTTTGTAGATGGACTGAGGTGGATGAACCTACAGCAGCCAAGGTGATAATGGCTGGGGTCATTTTGACTTGTTTTTGCTGTTCTCCAAATGGCATTTTCAAGTTTTTAATTGTATAGAAATGCAGTAAATGTCCCTTCCCGGACCTCACTATAACTAAAACCCTGGTTACGGCCCTGGGGACGCCATGGTTACGGCCCTGGGGACGCCATGGTTACGGCCCTGCCCACACCATGTCCTCAGAGACATTATATTATGGGAACAAAACTAAATTTGCTGTTCAACATGTTCCTCATTCATCTACCTATATTAAGGGGGTGGCCTGACCAACAGGTATAGCCACAATATGTATTTTCTCTTCTGTCACTCTCTCTACCATTCATTTCACACGGGCTACAAAAGCAGATGATTTATTTGAGTAACGTAACGTTGAATAAAATATGTTCCTCTTCTTGATCTGGGCCTGCAGGATTCCTGCTGCCACCCGAGCATAACACATTCTATTCTATACAACTCACACCATAATGTTTGGTTCGGTTTTTCATTAGAATATGGTCCCGTTTCTATATGACTGAAATTCGGAGTCTATGAATTGTGCCATTAAAAGTAATAAATGTATGTTAATCTGATGCTGACAATTTCAGAAAAGATTGAAATCTAATTTTTTTAATGATATTGAGGTCATAAATCAGTACATTTTTTTGTAGAAAACAATTACACCGCCATCCAAAACTAGGGCTTTGTTAGGAAACACTGCCATCATGTGGTGGGTATTGTGAATTACTAAATTTATATCAGAGGAGAGGAGCATTGACAGAGCACTGGACATTAGTGGTAAAACCAATGACTGTAGAGAGGGGTTGGCTGTTTACCAACAAACCCAATGCGCCCGCATCCAAGAGGCAAGAAACAGACGCCGTTGGCTTACAATCAAAGGACCGTTGACAACATGTTAGCTATATTTCGTATGCAAATGTTTACTGCAAACATAAATACATTTGCACAATAAAGCACTTGCTTGTCTTTCAAATAATTGTACAATTATTAGTTAGCTAGCTATAGATATAAAAATATAATCGTATTGGTCTCATACACATATTTTGCAGATGTTATTGCAGGTGCAGCGAAATGCGTACTGCGTCATCACACTCCCTCATCTGATCGGTCGTTTCCCACGAACCGTAAACCGGTACAGTAGACGGGCCTTCTGCCTTCGTGGACGTGGTAACTAGAGACGACCCTAGTTTAGCCAGGCGACCCGGGGGGAAACCTGGACCTCGGGACAGGATGTAGCTGGGTACACATGCGCACTAGGCTAATTCAGGAGACAAATTGTAGTTTTTATGTCCTGATAAGACTGAAACAAATACATTACAAATATTTAAGAGGAGCGAATCGATATACAATCCCGAAATCAGCTGTAACGGTCAATAGTAAAACAAAGCTTAAAACGATGTTTGAGTGAATCTGAACTTCAAGGTGCATCACCACCACCAGCTGGATTGGAGTGTGGGCCAGACACAGGTGTGGGGATCTATTTTCTTACAACTAGATGTGATGCCTAGCTTAGAAAGAATACATTAATGATTCAACATAATAGGTTTGTGCTGTACTGATATAGATTGTTTAACATAACAAGCTGTGATTAATGTGAGGAACCGTTAGGGGGGAGGCTGAGATAGGCTTGTGACTCACACTGCCTCTTTGTTAAACCGCTCAAGGACATGTGTTCTGCAACAAAGAAGGACAAACTATGTCTGAGGTTGCTGACTCGAGACAAGTTGTAAAGATAACAACTAATGCCTGGCAACAGTGAAGCGCCAAGGGGCTGGGACCAGCCTGTGCGCCATCGATAGGTTGGGTAAGTTTAAACCACACCCAGCCTCTACTCTGACAGGCCCAGCAGGGAGCGGGAACTATCTCTGTCAGAGTATTTAAAGAAGAACTTATAACAAAAGCTCAGTTCTCTGACTGCCCTGCGTGGTTTTTCAGTGGGCCCGTATATACGAACATCATATTTACCATTGAAGTGGTTTGCATTAATTAAAATACTAGTCTATTTAGAAGACGTGTATTGACCTCTTTTTGTTCCAATACCAGATTTGAATTGACGCAACTTATCAACGTGTTGGGGTCGATGAAACATTTGAAGTGGGCCAAGGTGCGATTTGCACATGGAGTTTGGCAATAGGGGGCATGATTTGTTGACTGAATTGCAAACCAAACCCCAACCTTCATTTACTCGTTGCGACGCACTGAGGTTCCTGTTTCATCCCCAGTTAAAGGAAGCGGGTTCTTTTTAGTTCTTGCAAAGACAAACTCCACAGTATAAAGCATTAACATGACAGCGGATACAACACAGCCGGTTCCAAGCTGAGTCCATCTGCACCCGCTCAAAGGCAGCACACTTGAATACCCTGGCCAACTTCTTCTTCTTCTTCGATGAGGTTTAACGGCGGTTGGCATCCAATTTGTTGCATTACCGCCACCTACTAGACTGGAGTACAACTCCCTTTATATTTTTGCTTGAAAAATTACATTAAAATTAAAATGAAGAAATACCCTACCATCTAACACTACACTCACAAATTCAAAAATAATAATTATTATTATTAACACCACCCTACTCCACTATTTAAATATATTTATTCCTACCTCAACCTGAAAGGATGGGACACCACCACTTAACACACCCTGTACCTCTTCTGATGTCAAGTCTCGCACACACAAATACCTCTCTGCAGCTGCCACCACAACCTCTATTTTCTTCGACTTATGTTCCATCCCTGCAGTGGAATTAATAACCATTGCTATGAAAGCTAAAAATCCAATCTTACTGAAACATATATCACTTGTTGGTTCATCTCTATGTACTGGTACAGATCTACTCCTCTCAGGATCCCTCCCCCTTGACCCATCTTCCTCTACTTTCTTCCCTGCCTCAGCATATGACAACTTCTGCACTACTCGAACCCTGGTAACCTCAACCTGCCTCTCTCGCACGGGACATTTCTGATCCCCAAGCTCCATGGGCACCCCTACAATTAGCACATACCACTACTTTCCCCAATGCTACACATTCCTTTGTCACATGCCCTTCTTACACCTTGGAACCTCCTTCCTACACATTGCTGTCACATTCACATAAGTTTGACACCTGTAACATCGTAATGTATTCGGCACTTTAGCTCGTACAGGATAACTTATATATCCTAACTTCACTTTGTCGGGCAAAGACTCAACTTCAGAACTCAAAAGAACAGACAATGACTCTTCCCGTTTCACCACTCTCGCCCCCCCCCCCCCCCCTGTTTGCGTCGCACCAAACGACGAGCATCACAAACACCGGGAATCTTCCCCTTCAGTTGGTCAGCTTTCACATTTACTGCTACCCCAGTAATCACTCCTTTCAATGGTGTCCTTTTATTGAGAGTGAAACAATTCACATTTCTGGCCCCCATTTGTTTAACTCTGAGCGCCTTCTCCCTCTGACCAGCAGAAAACTCTGTTTTCACCCACCCTGAAACCACAAAGGGATCAGCCAAAAGGCAAGGGTCCACTATTTCCTAAAACTTCCCTCCTACTGTCACAGACTCATCTTTATCCTGACCCTCGGTGCAAACCTCAGGCTCCGAGAACTTCACCACACCTTCCACCTCCGATACTTCACCACACCTACCACCTCCGATACTTCACCACACCTACCACCTCCGATACTTCACCACACCTACCACCCCCGATACTTCACCACACCTACCACCTCCGATACTTCACCACACCTACCACCTCCGATACTTCACCACACCTTCCACCTCCGATACTTCACCACACCTTCCACCTCCGATACTTCACCACACCTACCACCTCCGATACTTCACCACACCTTCCACCCCCGATACTTCACCACACCTACCACCTCCGATACTTCACCACACCTACCACCTCCGATACTTCACCACACCTTCCACCTCCGATACTTCACCACACCTTCCACCTCCGATACTTCACCACACCTTCCACCTCCGATACTTCACCACACCTACCACCTCCGATACTTCACCACACCTTCCACCTCCGATACTTCACCACACCTACCACCTCCGATACTTCACCACACCTTCCACCTCCGATACTTCACCACACCTTCCACCTCCGATACTTCACCACACCTACCACCTCCGATACTTCACCACACCTACCACCTCCGATACTTCACCACACCTACCACCTCCGATACTTCACCACACCTTCCACCTCCGATACTTCACCACACCTTCCACCTCCGATACTTCACCACACCTACCACCCCCGATACTTCACCACACCTACCACCTCCGATACTTCACCACACCTACCACCTCCGATACTTCACCACACCTTCCACCTCCGATACTTCACCACACCTTCCACCTCCGATACTTCACCACACCTACCACCCCCGATACTTCACCACACCTTCCACCTCCGATACTTCACCACACCTTCCACCTCCGATACTTCACCACACCTACCACCTCCGATACTTCACCACACCTACCACCCCCGATACTTCACCACACCTACCACCTCCGATACTTCACCACACCTACCACCTCCGATACTTCACCACACCTTCCACCTCCGATACTTCACCACACCTTCCACCTCCGATACTTCACCACACCTACCACCTCCGATACTTCACCACACCTTCCACCTCCGATACTTCACCACACCTACCACCTCCGATACTTCACCACACCTTCCACCTCCGATACTTCCCCCTCATTCTCTTCCGTTTCTCCTCCTGTCTTCAGCTCACTCTACTTACACTTTCTACCATTCTTCTTTAACAAACCTTCTCCCTTTTTCCCGCCATTTTTAACCGACTCAAGCTCCCCCTCTTCCTCCCTCTCTCTCTTAGACCTCCTCTGCCTCTCTTTTTCCCTCCATTCCTCCTCCGTATTCCAAGTATACGTCTCCTTGTGATAATACTGCACTTCTCCTGACATACATCTTGTTCTTGCTTTCTCAAGGGACGCCATTTATGGGGCTCTCCAACCGAATCTTTGTCTAAAGTTACTTCCACTGTATTCCTGGTTCGCACCAGGGGACTCCGGCATCGCTGCCTGCATCTCTCAATTTTCTCATCTTGTTCTTGGCTAAACAGTCCGAAAAGATCAGAGCTCTCTTGCTTCGCCACCATGAACGTACAGTCGTGGTCAAAAGTTTTGAGAATGACACAAATATTAATTTTCACAAAGTCTGCTGCCTCTGTTTTTATGATGGCAATTTGCATATACTACAGAATGTTATGAAGAGTGATCAGATTAATTGCAATTCATTGCAAAGTCCCTCTTTGCCATGAAAATTAACTTAATCCCCCAAAAAAATGTCCACTGCATTTCAGCCCTGCCACAAAAGGACCAGCTGACATCATGTCAGTGATTCTCTCGTTAACACAGGTGAGAGTGTTGACGAGGACAAGGCTGGAGATCACTCTGTCATGCTGATTGAGTTAGAATAACAGACTGGAAGCTTTAAAAGGAGTGTGGTGCTTGAAATAATTGTTCTTCCTCTGTTAACCATGGTTACCTGCAAGGAAACATGTGCCGTCATCATTGCTTTGCACAAAAAGGGTTTCACAGGCAAGGATATTGCTGCTAGTAAGATTGCGCCTAAATCAACCATTTATCGGATCATCAAGAACTTCAAGGAGAGAGGTTCAATTGTTGTGAAGAAGGATTCAGGGCGCCCAAGAAAGTCCAGCAAGCGCCAGGACCATATTTTAAAGTTGATTCAGCTGCGGGATCGGGGCACCACCAGTGCAGAGCTTGCTCAGGAATGGCAGCAGGCAGGTGTGAGTGCATCTGCACGCACAGTGAGGCAAAGACTTTTGGAGGATGGCCTGGTGTCAAGAAGGGCAGCGAGGAAGCCACTTCTCTCAAGGAAAAACATCAGGGACAGACTGATATTCTGCAAAAGGTACAGGGATTGGATTGCTGAGGACTGGGGTAAAGTCATTTTCTCTGATGAATCCCCTTTCCAATTGTTTGGGGCATCCGGAAAAAAGCTTGTCCGGAGAAGACAAGGTGAGCGCTACCATCAGTCCTGTGTCATGCCAACAGTAAAGCATCCTGAGACCATTCATGTGTGGGGTTGCTTCTCAGCCAAGGGAGTGGGCTCACTCACAATTTTGCCTAAGAACACAGCCGTGAATAAAGAATGGTACCAACACATCCTCAGAGAGCAACTTCTCCCAACCATCCAAGAACAGTTTGGTGACGACCAATGCCTTTTCCAGCATGATGGAGCACCTTGCCATAAGGCAAAAGTGATAACTAAGTGGCTCGGGGAACAAAACATCAACATTTTGGATCCATGGCCAGGAAACTCCCCAGACCTTAATCCCGTTGAGAACTTGTGGTCAATCCTCAAGAGGCGGGTGGACAAACAAAAACCCACAAATTCTGATAAACTCCAAGTATTGATTATGCAAGAATGGCCTGCCATCAGTCAGGATGGGGCCCAGAAGTTAATTGACAGCATGCCAGGGCGGATTGCAGAGGTCTTGAAAAAGAAGGGGCAACACTACAAATATTGACTATTTGCATAAACTAAATGTAATTGTCAATAAAAGCCTTTGACACTCATGGAATGCTTGTAATTATACTTCAGTATACCATAGTAACATCTGACAAAAATATCTCATAACACTGAAGCAGCAAACTTTGTGAAGACCAATACTTGTGTCATTCTCAAGACGTTTGACCACGACAGTCCATACTCCGTCTTTTCGAATCCCCTGCGCGCCTCCTCCGGCTCTGCCCAACAACCAATGAGGGCCTGCCAATTAAGCTGTGCGTCTCCAATCAGATACTTCCAATATCACGCACTGAACACGTGCATACCATTTTAACCAGATGTGCATAATAACATGCTGCTTATCTCTCAAACACTACAGTTCCAAACTGACTTTATGACCAAAATTATCCTATTTATACTTTGAGGTACATTTTGTTTCTGACTCATATCGATGCCACATAGGCCGTTTTCAGAAGGATTATTTGGTTTTTAGGGACAGTCGCTTTTTAAAATCTTTAACCGTAACTAAACCCGAACCTAAAATGAAGACCAAAAAACAGATGTCTGTTTTCATCCATTATTCCGATATATTTTGACTTTGTGGCTGTGTTATCTAGTGGAAACCAACCATACCGCTCTAGGCCTTGATCTTCCGTGGCTTCAACGAGAGGGGGCAGTCGTTCTCAAACTCTTCAATGTCCCAGCCAATGAAAATGGAAGAAAGTGGCCCCTTCCAGCCAATGAAAATGGGAGAAAGTGGTCCCTCCCAGCCAATGAAAATTGGAGAAAGTGGTCCCTTCCGGCCAATGAGAAGTGAGCCCGGAACTCTCCTCACATGTTACAGCAGCAAGCATGGGGAAGACTGGAACACCGGGTGGAAAGATCAACAGACCCAAAACAGTAAGTTACACACATAAACTCACTTTATTTTAAACATTTACACCAGTACAAGATGTAGAAGGGTTACTTCATCATAAACTAGTACCCTAAAGGCAGCTCGTTTAACGCTGAAGGTAAAATAACACCAAGAAGGTGGTGTTAGCAAGACGGCTAACTAGCATTTCAATGTAAGCTAGCTACGACGTTGTTATTTCTAGTAACTACCGGTATGTTACAGTGTTGTTATAATGTTAGCTACAACGTTTGTTAGTTCTGTCAACACTGCACCAAAATGTAACACTTTATTAACATGTGCGTCAATACCGTGTAGCTCAGTTGGTAGAGCGTGGCGCTTGCAACGCCAGGGTTGTGGGTTCGATTCCCACGGGGGGGCCAGTATAAAAATGTATGCACTCACTAACTGTAAGTCGCTCTAGATAAGAACGTCTGCTAAAAATGACTAAAATGTAATACTGTCAGTTATGTGTTACTAGCTAGCTAAAAGCCTCGCTGCCTCCTCCTCTTCATGTTGTGACGCGTTGCATGTTCATTAGGAGCTGGGGAAGAAGCTCTTCAAGCGGCGGAGGAATCTGACCCGTGAGAAGAGGAAGAGACACATCAAGGTGGGAGCTGTGGTGGACAAAGGACTCACCACCATCCACCATCTCAGGAAGAGAAAGTAGGTCCCATACTGTATGTACTTAACACTGTGGGCCAGTGGTTCTCAACCAGGGGATACTTGGCCGATCCACAGGGGGGTACTTGAGAATACTCGTGAGACCGGGCAGAGCCAAATGTAGTTGGTTGTACAGTCGGGTAGCTTAGTGGTTAAGAGCGTTGTGCCAGTAACCGAAAGGTCGCTGGTTCTAATAAAATCTGTCGATGTGCCCTTGAGCAAGGCACTTAAACCTAATTGCTCCTGTAAGTCGCTCTGGATAAGAGCGTCTGCTAAATGACTAATTTATTATTTATTAATTGATTGTAGATATAATAAAACAGTGGTATATCTCAATAGGTAGAGTAACCAATAAAGGTTGAAGTCCCTGCAGAACAACAAGCGTAAGAAAACTGCCTACCCAGAATCCTCTCTAATGGGCCTGTATTCTTAGTGTGGTTGTCCAGGATCCTGACCAGATCCTCTCTCTCTAATGGGCCTGTATTCTTAGTGTGGTTGTCCAGGATCCTGACCAGATCCTCTCTCTCTAATGGGCCTGTATTCTTAGTGTGGTTGTCCAGGATCCTGACCAGATCCTCTCTCTATAATGGGCCTCTATTCTTAGTGTGGTTGTCCAGGATCCTGACCAGATCCTCTCTCTATAATGGGCCTGTATTCTTAGTGTGGTTGTCCAGGATCCTGACCAGATCCTCTCTCTATAATGGGCCTGTATTCTTAGTGTGGTTGTCCAGGATCCTGACCAGATCCTCTCTCTATAATGGGCCTGTATTCTTAGTGTGGTTGTCCAGGATCCTGACCAGATCCTCTCTCTATAATGGGCCTTTATTCTTAGTGTGGTTGTCCAGGATCCTGATCAGATCCTCTCTCTATAATGGGCCTGTATTCTTAGTGTGGTTGTCCAGGATCCTGACCAGATCCTCTCTCTATAATGGGCCTTTATTCTTAGTGTGGTTGTCCAGGATCCTGATCAGATCCTCTCTCTATAATGGGCCTGTATTCTTAGTGTGGTTGTCCAGGATCCTGACCAGATCCTCTCTCTATAATGGGCCTGTATTCTTAGTGTGGTTGTCCAGGATCCTGACCAGATCCTCTCTCTATAATGGGCCTGTATTCTTAGTGTGGTTGTCCAGGATCCTGACCAGATCCTCTCTCTATAATGGGCCTGTATTCTTAGTGTGGTTGTCCAGGATCCCGACCAGATCCTCTCTCTATAATGGGCCTGTATTCTTAGTGTGGTTGTCCCAGGATCCCGACCAGGTGAAGTGGTATTGCAGTATTCTCATGCATCCTAGTATATGATAGTAGTATCCAGGTCTTTGTTGCTGTGGTCTGAAAGGGTTGTTGTTGTCCCTGCTGTGTGTTGTCCCTGCTCAGCTCCAGCCCCACTCTGAAAGGGTTGTTGTCCCTGCTGTGTGTTGTCCCTGCTCAGCTCCAGTCTGAACGGGTTGTTGTCTCTGCTGTGTGTTGTCCCTGCTCAGCTCCAGCCCCAGGGCCAACATCACTCTGTCCGGGAAGAAGAAACGCAAGCTGCTGAAACAGCTGCAGCACATGGAAGCGGAGAAGGCCGCTATGGAAGGTAAGAGCTTGAATAACTAGACATTTTTATTTTTAGGTTGTTGAATCACATTTCCTCTTGAGTAATCATGTGCTCTCGTATCCACTTCAAAAAAAAAAAAAAAAAAAGGAAGAACTCTCCAGCTGTCAATCACGATGTAT
>NW_028156432.1:37500-45650 GCF_964263955.1 Coregonus lavaretus
AAATGTAACAGGAAAGGGTTGGGTTGGCCTACATACAGACAGGAAATGTAACAGGAAAGGGTTGGATTGGCCTACATACAGACAGGAAATGTAACAGGAAAGGGTTGGGTTGGCCTACATACAGACAGGAAATGTAACAGGAAAGGGTTGGGTTGGCCTACATACAGACAGGAAATGTAACAGGAAAGGGTTGGGTTGGCCTACATACAGACAGGAAATGTAACAGGAAAGGGTTGGGTTGGCCTACATACAGACAGGAAATGTAACAGGAAAGGGTTGGGTTGGCCTACATACAGACAGGAAATGTAACAGGAAAGGGTTGGGTTGGCCTACATACAGACAGGAAATGTAACAGGAAAGGGTTGGATTGGCCTACATACAGACAGGAAATGTAACAGGAAAGGGTTGGGTTGGCCTACATACAGACAGGAAATGTAACAGGAAAGGGTTGGGTTGGCCTACATACAGACAGGAAATGTAACAGGAAAGGGTTGGGTTGGCCTACATACAGACAGGAAATGTAACAGGAAAGGGTTGGATTGGCCTACATACAGACAGGAAATGTAACAGGAAAGGGTTGGGTTAGCCTACATACAGACAGGAAATGTAACAGGAAAGGGTTGGATTGGCCTACATCTAGCCAGGAGAAGATGTAATGCTATTTAGTTGGAGAAACATTGCTCCTATATTTTCAGTTGTTAATTTGAGTGGTGTTATGACAGGTGAGGTATTGTTAATTGTTCATCACAGACCAGTCTCAACCGCTCTGTCTAAGCACATCCCAGATGGTACCCTATTCCACTACTAGTGCACTGTATAGGGAATATGGTGCTGTTTAGGACTGACTACTAGTGCACTGTATAGGGAATAGGGTGCTGTTTAGGACTGACTACTAGTGCACTGTATAGGGAATAGGGTGCTGTTTAGTACTGACTGACTGTCTGGCTCAGCCTACAGCCCCACAGGCTGGTTCATGTTGGGTCTGACAGTGACCGTGTGACCCATAATCAGTGCCGTCTTTAAACTCCATAAATGGATGGTTTAATCTGTATTGTCTTCTCTGATATAAACACAATGTGACATCAAAAACAACTGGCTGTTATTTGTGTTATGTATGACCAGCACAGTGCTGATGTGAAAAAAGTCTGAGTTTTCTTTGAATTTTTTGTCCTGTTTTGTTGTGTTTTTTGTGAAGATATTTTTAGTGAGCCATTTTTGGCTTCTTTGTTGTGGAATCTGAATTTGTACCTCTTTTTGTTTGGAACTAAATGTAATTTGTAGAGTACTCTTATCATATTTGTCAATATTTGTTTTTCACGTGGGGGTCTAATGCATCACGTTAATAATTGAAACATGCGGTGACACGCATTAATGCAGACATCTAATGTATTCTTGGAGTTATTTCAGAGTTTGGAGTAGTGCTGCTACATTGACTGGATTGTTAACCCAATTATACATTTTAGTCATTTAGCAGACGCTCTTATCCAGAGCGACTTACAGTTAGTGAGTGCATACATTTTTCATACTGGCCCCTGTAGTGTATGGTTATTGGAAGGTGTTGTCGTCAATCAAGAAGTCTGCTTAGGTTGGATCGGGTTCAAAGGCCTTTATTCAAACCACGAGGTTCCAGCGTAAGTACGGACACAATATCCGGAGAATCAGACCCCAAATAAATCTTGCTGCATTCTAACTCTTCGTCAGTGCTCCCCCCTTTATATAGCCCAAGAGTTGACTGGCTCCCTCTACTGGTCAATCCCCGTATCTTACCACCCCCTTCCTGTCTGTCATAGGTGACGTCACGCTAAAACCTTCCCTCTGGATAGCAATAATCAACCTTCCATTTCTTCATGCAAAACATTTAACAAAGACATAATTTTAATATACTACACCCCCCTGTGGGAATCAATAAACCCGTTCCTTATGAATTGCGCAATTCAAATGTTTGATTTACTATGTAACTACGAGTTAATGAGTCGTATCTCGTTGAGGTGTGCAGCGAAGAGGCTATTTTTATTTACTGGATTTTGATATTTTGGGTGAAACCCCTACGTAATCTGTGACAAAGAAAGTGCTGGCTGGTGTTGATATGGGGGGCAGAGCAGGGAACAGTCATCCCTCCCTCTGACTGCCGCTAGTCGCTCTGAGGACAAAGAATCAAATGGGTCCGGCAGGAGAAACATTACAGCTCCTGCTACAACGTTACTGTAGGTCACAGAAATATATATATATATAGCTCATCTGACGACCCGTTTGTTGTTGACGTTTGCGTGGATACGTTTTAGTTTTCTCTGCTGATGATGATGATGATGATGCTTATTTCACATCGCGAAACGTTCGCGCCGCAGTTTTAAAGGGACGGAGGCAAGGCGCTTTCTTCTTCTTCCTCCGACAGTCAAGAGAAAGAGTCTGGAAGCCGCTTGAAAAATGTAAAAATACTCATCGTCAATGTTGTCAACATGTCTCTTCTGGAGTCGTTGAATGGATGACGTGCCCTCTGGACCTCGTTTCAACGTTACACCTGCCCCCGGTGTGGATGTTATTGTTTCGTGAACCGACGACCTAGTTATCATCCGTCTATTCCAATCTAGAGACAACTACTACTTGGTTGAAATGAATGGGCTTGTCCTACAACACAAACTGCGTATGTGTCTAATCAACAGAAAACGCTTGTAGGATCTTAGCCTACTTCCGACCGCCAGTTATTGGGTTACTTTGACCAGCGCACAGACCAAGGTAGGTGGATAACCTCACACGTTATGAATGCGCTGCATATTACAACATTGATGGAATGTTTTAGGTATTACGTTTTGTATCTGGGATGGGATGACAGCGCAACGGATAATAATCGTATGTTCTTGTATCAAATGGAAAAACACGTATTTCATCAAGATTGCATCACGGGGTGGTCGTACTTCGGAAACAGTTGATGGTAGGTAACGTAATGTAGTGATGCTGATCTGGCCATGGACCGTTATTGATGTATGGCCGGGAGTAGGAAGGGACAGGTACGATGACTTTCAACTGCTAGAAATAGCTTAGCCACAAGTCAACGTGGTCTCAGAGCATTTCGTATTATTATGTACATAAATCCGAGATGCTCCATTTAGTATGATATGTTACGTTTCCTATGGTAGGCTTTGTATTAATTTGTGGATGTCAATCATCCATTTCATATAATATGTTACTATTTGTATGATATGTTACGAATTGCAATTCGTACAATATTTTACAAATTGTGTATCATATATGTAATGAATTTCAATTTGTGGCTGAACAGTGGGGATTTTAGCATGTAAATCTTGGTGGGGCAAACCAAATATTTTTTTGGGGGGGATGCATGCCAGCAAAACCACAACACAACACTAAATAATACATTAATTGCACTATAACTGTGACAAACGGTGCCCACAAACTGTTAGGGCCTCCATAAAGCTGTCTCAACAGCAGAGTCCCAACAGCAGAGTCCCGACAGCAGAGTCCCGACAGCAGAGTCCCGACAGCAGAGTCCCGACAGCAGAGTCCCAGCAGCAGAGTCCCAGCAGCAGAGTCCCAACAGCAGAGTCCCAACAGCAGAGTCCCAGCAGCAGAGTCCCGACAGCAGAGTCCCGACAGCAGAGTCCCGACAGCAGAGTCCCGACAGCAGAGTCCCAACAGCAGAGTCCCGACAGCAGAGTCCCGACAGCAGAGTCCCGACAGCAGAGTCCCAACAGCAGAGTCCCAACAGCAGAGTCCCAGCAGCAGAGTCCCGACAGCAGAGTCCCACCGGCAGAGTCCCAACAGCAGAGTCCCAACAGCAGAGTCCCAACAGCAGAGTCCCGACAGCAGAGTCCCACCGGCAGAGTCCCAGCAGCAGAGTCCCAGCAGCAGAGTCCCAGCAGCAGAGTCCCAGCAGCAGAGTCCCAACAGCAGAGTCCCAACACCAGAGTCCCAACACCTTACCACTGCTCCACCTGGCTATCAGAGGAGCCTTGTCTGGCAGCGAAACAGTTCATTCAGCCTCATTTACTGCCTTTTAAAAAGAAACATAGCCAATATGGCTGACTTGCTTAAACAAATGTGGTTTCTACTGACAATTGAGATGTACAAACTATGGCATAAGGGGACGACAAGCGGATAAGAGGCAATCCGTAATTTTGATTAAGACATTAATGAGCGAGCTGGGACGGACGTAGTCAATATAACTATTTGTTCAGCACTTTTGAAATGTACAGCGACAGAATTCAGAACATGGGCCTTTCTTACAGTGTTCTCCCTGTACACCAAGTCAGAACCCTAGGATAAATAAAGGGGGCATATAAGCAGACAATGAAAGCTCTTACAATATTCGATGATTACATTTCTCTAAAACAGGATATAGGCTACATGTGCACCACCAAGTCAGAACAGTAGGCTAAGTTATGAGGGGGAAAGGGACCAAATTATTAGGGTGAGGCACATGGGCTACAAACAGCTTACTACACAACATACACTTAGTATTACTTTCTTAGCTACAGTATACATATCTCCCTGGCATATTACATCATTTATGCAGCAGCATACAATACATTTTTGGACTCACCCTTGTTGTGCTGTGCTCACTTGAACAGGAAGGTGGCGCTGCGGTCCTTCGTGGCCAAATTTTGTCAACAACATTTGTCATCAATGTCTGCCATTCTCTGGAGTTATGGTCCTTTCAAGACAACTGGGAACTCGGAAAAAAACAAGGTTGAATCATGACGTCAGTGATCTTCAGGTCGGAGTTCTAGAAAGAGGGCCGAGTTCCCGACTTGCAATTCCGAGTTGGATGCAGGCTAGTGATTGCTTTGCAACGCTTGCAGTTAGCCACTGATTCCTTCCAAACCACTTATTGTTGAATTTGCGATTTCCAACTTGTTGTGTAATGTTTATGTCCAATGGCTGATGAGCACCGATACGTTTTATCTATAATTTATCTTCATATGACTAGGATTGAAAAGGATTTGCCAGGAGATTGTCGACTTGATTCATGATGATGACTGCTAGCTTGCTAGCTAAGATTTTGAAAGTATGATGCTGACGTGATCAGTCCAATCAATGCTACTGTAGATATAACGTGATTTGACGTCATTTTATCTGTGGCCAATGACCTTGAGCCTTCTTGGATGGGCACTTCTAATGCAACTCTATGGCAGCATCTAAGGGGCTTGAATGTTCGAGCTCTACCCTTAGATTTTGCGGTGACGTGTCCCCATGAGTGACAGAACACTGAGCCAATCACGGCACAACTAGAGAACATTACCAACCCCTACGCTCCGTATGTTCCGCTGGCTGCCCCACCACCACAGAAAGCACTGAGCTAGGCTGAAACACCTGCATTTTGGAGCTGCTTTACTCCAGAAAGCAAAAACAGAGACCATGTTTGTATGTGGCTTTATTAATTCAATTATTATTTTATTTTTTACATTGTTTGCAAACTGATATGTGACACGTATTAATGCCAAAATAACATGCAAAACAGGCAATGCCCCACCTGCCATGAATGACGGGTCGCCACTGGTTAGGTGGCTAATGCTAACGTTAGCTAGCTCTAGGGGTTAGGAGTTAAGGTTAGGGTTAGGAGTTAGGTTAAATGGTTAGGGGAAGGGTTAGCTCAAATGGTTAATGTTAGGGGAAGGGTTAGCTCACAGGGTTAATGTTAGGGGAAGGGTTAGCTCACAGGGTTAATGTTAGGGGAAGGGTTAGCTCACAGGGTTAATGTTAGGGGAAGGGTTAGCTCACAGGGTTAATGTTAGGGGAAGGGTTAGCTAGCATGTTAAGTAGTTGCAAAGTAGCTAAAAAGTAGTAAGTAGTTGCTAATTAGCTAAAATGCTAAAGTTGTCCGGGATAAGATTTGAACACGCAACCTTTGGATTGCTAAAATATTCACATTATACGCCCACCCACCCTGACTGACCGACCAACCAACCAACCACTCCTTTCGTTTTAGCCTTAAAGGGATACTTCGGGATGTTGTCAACGAGGCCCTTTATCTACTTCCCCCAAGTCATATGAACTGGTGGATACCAGATACGTCTCTTTGTCCAGTATGAAGGAAGCTAGAGGTAGTTTTGCGAGCCAATGCTAACTAGTGTTAGCGCATTGACTGGAGATACCCATAGACTTCCAGTCAATGCGCTAACACTAATTAGCAATTGCGCTCGTTAGCAACTTCCTTCAAACTGCATGCGGAGAAAAATGGTATCCACAAATTCATCTGACTCTGGGGAAGTAGACAAAGGGCCTCATTGCCAAAATCCCGAAGTATCTCTTTAAATATCCTTCTGTCTTATTTAACCATACCAAACATAACATATCATACTACATTTACGTTTAGTATGTTACGTGTGGTCTATGAGACCAGTCTGCACAAGTTGACCCCAAATCATTGTTGGATCCCCAACATTTAGGTCTTGGGTGAATTTGACTAAACCTGCTTCAATTGCAGACAGACTCACGACAAAGTCATGTTGAGGCCACCTCAAATGATTGTTGTTTCTCCTGAGACGTTATAATGTGCATGGTCCCCATCCTGACTATGTGTATATAATATAACAGTGGATAGTCCTGACCTGACTATGTGTATATAATATAACAGTGGATAGTCCTGACCTGACTATGTGTATATAATATAACAGTGGATAGTCCTGACCTGACTATGTGTATATAATATAACAGTGGATAGTCCTGACCTGACTATGTGTATATAATATAACAGTGGATAGTCCTGACCTGACTATGTGTATATAATATAACAGTGGATAGTCCTGGCCTGACTATGTGTATATAATATAACAGTGGATAGTCCTGACCTGACTATGTGTATATAATATAACAGTGGATAGTCCTGACCTGACTATGTGTATATAATATAACAGTGGATAGTCCTGACCTGACTATGTGTATATAATATAACAGTGGATAGTCCTGACCTGACTATGTGTATATAATATAACAGTGGATAGTCCTGACCTGACTATGTGTATATATATAACAGTGGATAGTCCTGACCTGACTATGTGTATATAATATAACAGTGGATAGTCCTGACCTGAATATGTGTATATAATATAACAGTGGATAGTCCTGACCTGACTATGTGTATATAATATAACGGTGGATAGTCCTGACCTGACTATGTGTATATAATATAACAGTGGATAGTCCTGACCTGACTATGTGTATATAATATAACAGTGGATAGTCCTGACCTGACTATGTGTATATAATATAACAGTGGATAGTCCTGACCTGACTATGTGTATATAATATAACAGTGGATAGTCCCTGACCTGACTATGTGTATATAATATAACAGTGGATAGTCCTGACCTGACTATGTGTATATAATATAACAGTGGATAGTCCTGACCTGACTATGTGTATATAATATAACAGTGGATAGTCCTGACCTGACTATGTGTATATAATATAACAGTGGATAGTCCTGGCCTGACTATGTGTATATAATATAACAGTGGATAGTCCTGACCTGACTATGTGTATATAATATAACAGTGGATAGTCCTGACCTGACTATGTGTATATAATATAACAGTGGATAGTCCTGACCTGACTATGTGTATATAATATAACACTGGATAGTCCTGACCTGACTATGTGTATATAATATAACAGTGGATAGTCCTGACCTGACTATGTGTATATAATATAACAGTGGATAGTCCTGACCTGACTATGTGTATATAATATAACAGTGGATAGTCCCTGACCTGACTATGTGTATATAATATAACAGTGGATAGTCCTGACCTGACTATGTGTATATAATATAACAGTGGATAGTCCTGACCTGACTATGTGTATATAATATAACAGTGGATAGTCCTGACCTGACTATGTGTATATAATATAACAGTGGATAGTCCTGACCTGACTATGTGTATATAATATAACAGTGGATAGTCCTGACCTGACTATGTGTATATAATATAACAGTGGATAGTCCTGACCTGACTATGTGTATATAATATAACAGTGGATAGTCCTGACCTGACTATGTGTATATAATATAACAGGTGGATAGTCCTGACCTGACTATGTGTATATAATATAACAGTGGATAGTCCTGACCTGAATATTGTGTATATACCTGATAGCCAGTGGATAGTCCTGACCCTGAATATTTGTATATT
>NW_028156431.1:0-22500 GCF_964263955.1 Coregonus lavaretus
AGCTAGAAAACAACCACACACACTAGAATACTCGTACACACATGCAAAAATTATCGCACACACTCGCACTAACAGACACACACACACATACACACAGATAGCTCTCTCTTACATTAATGTTGTACTCTACGTGTGTTCCTTCCTTCTGCTTGTCAACACTGAACCTCCTTCACACCGCTCTCTGTGTAATGTTACCTGTGTGTCTCTGTGTGTGTGTGTGTTCGTGTGTGTGTGTCTTGTCAGTGTGTGTGTGTGTGTGTGTGTGTGTGTGTGTGTTTGTGTGTGTGTGTGTCTTGTCAGTGTGTGTGTGCGTGTGCGTGTGTGTGTGTGTGTGCGTGTGTGCATGTGTGCGTGTGTGCGTGTGTGTGTGTGTGTGTGTGTGTGTGTGTGTGTGTGTGTGTGTGAGCGAATGAAACTTTTAATTAGATGTCACACAGTGGAGAGGAGAGATAGAAACCATCCAGGTAGGAACCATCAGCACCACACTGTGTGTTTCCTCACATTCATCTGCGACACAGTCACAGCTGACTGCTGGCTGAGACGCAGGGGCACAGAGGGTCGCACTAACACACACACACACACACAAAATAATACTCGCACAACCGCACACGCTAGAATAATCATACACACATGCAAAAATAATCGCACACACACACACCTCTCCACTGATAGATTGCTACAGAGCTCATAGATCATATTATGCAAATGTTGATGAGTCTTGATAGTAACACACACCTACTGTAGTGCAATGTGAAGAACAAAGAGAGCGGCAGAGAGGAGGACCAGATATAGTAGAGGACAATAAAGTAGATGGCTCTGATCTTTTGACACTGGGAGAGAGGCTGTGCAATAGTATGTAAGTCTGTCTGTCTGCCTTCCTAGTTGTTCATGTTTGGAGAAGGCTTCGGGACTCAGAGGTCTCCTAAATATCTCCTCCCTCCCCTATATCTACCTCTCTCTACCTCTCTCTATCTCTCTCTACCTCTCTCTACCTCTCTATACCTTTACCTCTATCTCTCTCTACCTCTACCTCTTTCTTTCTTTTTTTCTCTCTTTCCATCTCGCTACTTCTCCCCATTCTTCCTGTCCTCTCTTTTCTAAATCCTCCTCCCCTCTTCCTTCCCTCCTTCTCTCCTTTACGCTCTCTCTCCTTCCTCTCTCCTCTGCCTCTCCTCCCTCTCTCCTCTCTCTCCTCCCTCTCTCTCCTCTCCCTCCTCTCTCCTCCCTCTCTCTCCTCTCTCTCCCCCCTCTCTCTCCTCTGCCTTCCCCTCTCTCCTCCTTCTCTCTCCTCTCTCTCCTCCCTCTCTCTCCTCTCTCCTCCCTCTCTCTCCTCTTTCTTCTCCCTCTCTCTCCTCCCTCTCTCCTCCCTCTCTCTCCTCTGCCTTCCCCTCTCTCCTCCCTCTCTCTCCTCTTCCTTACCCCTCTCTCCTCCCTCTTTCCTCTCTGGTCCCTCTCTCTTCTCATCTCCTCCTCTCTCTCCTTGCAGCAGGAGGAGACAGACGATGGCTTTGTAAGCAGTAATGAGGATCATTCATAATGCATGGTAATAAATGCAGCGCTTAAAGTCGCTAGCAGGGATTCACTCTCCTTTCTACCCTACAACTGTTCTCCTGGCCAGGGGGCACACACACACACACACACACACACACACACACACACACACACACACACACACACACACACACACACACACACACACACACACACACACACACACACACACACACACACACACATACACACATACACACATACACACACATACACACACACACACACACAAACACATTGAGACACGTGCAGGCACACAGACATAGGCAGAGACATACATACACACACGCGTGTGACCACTCGCGCACAAACAAAGACATGTGGAGCTCTGCTCCTGTGCAGGGGTGATAGGGCCAAGTAACGTAAAGCACATGATTCCGCTGAAGTATTCAATAATGACATGCACAGTACCAGGGTTACACAGGTCACTAGTAGGTACTCAGGTATAATATGAATGATGTAATATTAAGTCCTTATTTTCGGGAATTTAATGTATAAGTATAGCAGGACTATGGTCTGTCAGTGTATTGCTAAAGGTCTGAATGTGTTTGAAGGAACGCTTTACAGAGCAAAAATCGTTTCCTCAAATCTCCAAACCCAGTCTACAGCCGCCATCTGGTGGCTGACAGAGGAACAACACCCACCCCAGGACTGCACTAACGCTAGAGCTAGGTTATATAAGGTGTAGTTGCCCCGAGATACTGATCTTGGATCAGTTTTGCATTTCCCCCACTAATGGTTAAGGTTAGGATTGGAGGAAGGGAAGCTGGTCCTATACCTAGGGGAAAGTTCATCCCAGAGCGTTGTACAAGGTGAATTCCTCTGTAATGCTCAGACAGATCCCCTAGATGTCTCTGTCACCAAAGAAACAACACAACTCCTCTCACGTCTCTCTCGGTCTTGAACAGTTTATTCTGGCCTCTCCAATAGTTGTCTGAACTGTGTGAGGACACAGAACATCCCTAGAGGTACTGGACACTATCTGTGGCAAAACTACTGGCATTCTTTTTCAACAGTGTTTGGCTGAATAATCTCTAAAGACTCAAGGCTTTTTGTATGTACCATAATGAAAAGGCAGTGAATTAAGGGGTGAGTTAGTAAGATGTGGCGTGTTCACAGAGAATGAGAGGCTGGTTAGGGCTATGATATGCAGATTTAAAAAGTTTGGGAAGATTGGAAGAATTCCTCTGAGTATTTAGAACAAACGTTCTGCTATTTCAGCTCTCCTCCTCCCCTCCACTTCTAACTTTTACATCCAGTTCTCCCCTACCCTCCTCTCTGTTCCTCCCCTACTCCTTTGAGTCAATCTTTCATCAACTCTCCTATTCCAGCATCCACCCAACTACCTCCATACAGACAGACAAACCATCCCTCCATCTGCAAATATTCTACCCGACTCTCTTCTCCTTTACCTCCCCTCTTTTTATCTTTGTCCTCCTCCCTTCCCCTCTCCTCCCTTCTTCTCTCCTCCCTTCTCCTCTCCTCCCTTCTCCTCTCTTCTTCTCTCCTCCCTTTTCCTCTCCTCCCTTCTTCTCTCCTCCCTTCTCCTCTCCTCCCTTCTCCTCTCCTCCCTTCTCCTCTCCTCCCTTCTTTTCTCCTCCCTTCTCCTCTCCTCCCTTCTCCTCTCTTCTCCTCTCCTCCCTTCTTCTCTCCTCCCTTCTCCTCCCTTCTCCTCGCCTCCCTTCTCCTCTCCTCCCTTCTCCTCTCCTCCCTTCTCCTCTCCTCCCTTCTTCTCTCCTCCCTTCTTAATAATAATAATCATAATAATATGCCATTTAGCAGACGCTTTTATCCAAAGCGACTTCAACTCCCTTCTTCTCTTGTACTTGTCTTTTCTTACTTGCTCTGACTTTGCTATTTTATTGAGGGAAAATGTACCGACTATGCCTGTGATATGTGGTTGTCCCGCCTCGATATCTTAAGATAAATGCACTAACTGTAAGTCACTCTGGATACAAGTGTCTGCTAACATGAGCAAAATGTATACGTAAATGAGTCAACCAACTGGGCAAAAACTGGTTGAATCAATGTTGTTTCCACGTCATTTCAACAAGGAAATTCAATGTGACGACGTTGAATCACACAGACACACACACACGATAAGATATGCACTATATATATATACAGTACCAGTCAAAAGTTTGGACACACCTACTCATTCAAGGGTTTTTCTTTATTTTTACTATTTTCTACAATGTGCCAAAGAGCTCCATTTTCATCTCATCTGACCACAACACTTTCACCCAGTTCTCCTCTGAATCATTCAGATGTTCATTGGCAAACTTCAGACGGGCCTGTATATGTGCTTTCTTGAGCAGGGGGACCTTGCGGGCGTTGCAGGATTTCAGTCCTTCATGGCGTAGTGTGTTACCAATTGTTTTCTTAGTGACTATGGTCCCAGATGCCTTGAGATCAATGACAAGATCCTCCCGTGAAGTTCTGGGCTGATTCCTCACCGTTCTCATGATCATTGCGACTCCATGAGGTGAGATCTTGCATGGAGCCCCAGGCCGAGGGAGATTGACAGTGCTTTTGTGTTTCTTCCATTTGCGAATAATCGCACCAACTGTTGTCACCTTCTCACCAAGCTGCTTGGCGATGGTCTTGTAGCCCATTCCAGCCTTGTGTAGGTCTACAATATTGTACCTGACATCCTTGGAGAGCTCTTTGGTCTTGGCCATGGTAGAGAGTTTGGAATATGATTGATTGATTGCTTCTGTGGACAGGTGTCTTTTATACAGGTAACAAACTGAGATTAGGAGCACTCCCTTTAAGAGTGTGCTCCTAATCTCAGCTCGTTACCTGTATAAAAGACACCAGGGAGCCAGAAATCGTTCTGATTGAGAGGGGGTCAAATACTTATTTCCCTCATTAAAATGCAAATCAATTTATAACATTTTTGACATGTGTTTTTCTGGATTATTTTGTTGTTGTTCTGTCTTTCACTGTTCAAATAAACCTACCATTAAAATTATAGACTGATCATATCTTTGTCAGTGGGCAAACATACAAAATCAGCAGGGGATCAAATACTTTTCTCCCTCACTGTAACTGCCTTAATTTTTCTGGAACCCAGGAAGAGCAACTGCTCAATGAGTAGAAGGTAGGGAGCGGCAGTTCCTCTGGCTGCTCCGTAGGCCAGCACCATGGTTTTGTAGCGGATGCGAGCATCGACTGGAAGGCAGTGGAGTGAGCAGAGGAGTACGGTGACATGGGAGTACCTGGGAAGGTTGAAAACCAGGCGGGCTGCAGCATTCTTGATAAGTTGCAGTGTTTTGATGGCACAAACAGAGAGCCCAGCCAACAGCGAGTTGCATTAGTCCAGACGGGAGATGACAAGTGCCTGGATTAGGACCTGCACTGCTTCCTGTGTGAGGTAGGGTCCTACTCTATGGATGTTGTAGAGCATGAACCTTCAGGAGCGAGTCACCGCTTTGATGTTTGCAAAGAACGATAGGGTGTTGTCCAGGGTCACGCCAAGGTTCTTTGCACTCTGGGAGGGCGACACTGTGGAGTTGTCAACCATGATGGAGAGGTCTTTGAGCGGGCAGGCCTTCCCAGGGAGGAAGAGCGTCTTGTCGAGGTTGAGCTTGAGGTGGTCGGCCGACATCCAAGCTGAGATATCTGCCAGGCATGCAGAGATGCGTGTCACCACCTGAGTGTCAGAAGGGGGGAAGGAGAAAAGTAGTTGATTGTCATCCGCATAGCAATGATAGGAGAGACCATGTGAAGATATGACGGAGCCGAGTGACTTTGTGTATAGAGAGAAGAGAAGAGGGCCTAGAACACCTGGGGGACACCAGTATTGAGAGTACGTGGTGCAGACACAGATCCTCTCCATGTCATCTGGTAGGAGCGGCCTGCCAGGTAGGATGCAATCCAAACGTATGCAGATCCTGAGACGCCCAGCCCTGAGAGGGTGGAGAGGAGGATCTGATGGTTCACAGTGTCGAAGACAGTGGATAAAATGAGAACAGAGGAGAGAGAGTCAGCTTTGGCAGTGCGGAGAGCCTCCATGACACACAGAAGAGCAGTCTCGGTTGAGTGACCCGTTTTGAGGCCTGACAGGTTAGGGTCAAGAAGATTGTTCTGAGAGAGATAACGAGGGAGTTGGTCAGAGACAGAACGCTCAAGTGTTTAGAAAGAAAATAAAGGTATACTGGTCTGTAGTTTTTGACATCAGAGGAGTTGAGTGTTGGTTTCTTGAGGAGGGGAGTGACTCTGGCCATTTTGAAGTCAGAGGGGACGCAGCCAGTGGTCAGGGATGAGTTGATGAGGGAAGTGAGGAATGTGAAAAGGTCTCCAGAGATGGTCTGGAGAAGGGAGGAGGGGATGCTGTCAAGCATGCAGGTTGTCAGGCAGCCAGACCTTACTAGTCTCAGGATTTCATCTGGAGAGAGATGGGAGAAAGAGGTCAAGGCGTAGGGTAGTTCTGTGTGAGTGAGACCAGTGGACTTAATAGGCTGAGCGGATTTCGTCAACCTTCTTTAAAAAGTGGTTGACAAAGTCATCCACAGAGAGGGAAGATGGAGGGCAAGGGGGTGGAGGATTAAGGAGGGAGGAGAAGGTGGAAAATAGTTTCCTAGGGTTACAGGCAGAAGCTTGACATTTTTTGTGATAGAAAGTGGCTTTAGCAGCGGATACAGAGGAAGAGAAGGTAGAGAGGAGGGAACGAAAGGATGATAGATCCTCCCGAAGTTGAGTTTTCCTCCATTTTCACTCAGCTGGCCACAGCCCTGTTCTGTAAGGTCGTAATGAGTCACTCAGCCACGGAGCAGGAGGGGAGGGCCATCCGGGAGGAAAGGGGACAATGCGAGTCATAGGATGCGAAAAGGAAGGGAGTAGGGTCGAAGAGGCAGAATCAGGAGACAGGAGGGAGAAGGATTTAGAGCAGTGGGAGAGAGAGAGAAGATTGCGACGGCGCATGACGATCTGGGTAGGGGCTGAGTGGCTAGAGTTGGAAGAAAGGGAGACAGAAAAAGAAACAAAGTAGTGATCAGAGACCTGGAGGGGGGTTGCAGTGAGATTAGTAGGCGAACACCCTCTAGTAAAGATGAGGTCAAGCGTATTCCCTGCCTTGTGAGTGGGAGGAGACAGGGAAAGGGTGAGGTCAAAAGAGGCAAGGTGGGGAAAGAGAGAGTTGTAAAGAAATTAATCAAAGGCAGATGTCGGGAGGTTGAAGTCATCAAGGAAATGAGCTTATCAAGGTGTCAAGCTCATTGAGGAAATCTCCAAGGGCACCTGGTGGGCGATATATGACAATAATGTTAAGTTTGAGTGGACAAGTGACAGTGACAGCATGGAATTGAAATGAGGAGATGGACAGGTGAGAGAGGGAGAAAATAAATTAATCTCTACTTAGGAGAAATGAGTAGCCCTGTGCCACCACCGCGATGACCAGATGCTGTTGAACTATGACAGAAAACACAGTCAGATGAAGAGAGAGCAGCTGGAGTAGCAGTGTTCTCTGGGGTGATCCATGTCTCCGTCAGGCCCAAAAAGTCAAGGGAATGAAGGGCATCATAGACTGAGATTAACTCTTCGTTCTTCTTCACAGATCGGCAGTTACAAACGCTACCAGAGATCCGGAATTCCACATGGGTTGTGTGTGCAGGGTACACTAAATTAGAAGGGCTGCAGCCAATGGGTGGGGAGCATCTGTAAAGCCTACAGGGAGAGGAGCAAACAGGTAGGCTCCTGGGAAGACAGGCAGCACTTAAAGTAGATGCCCTAGCTAACAAAACAACAGTACTAGACAAAAACAGATAAAGACAAAAATTATCCTGGAGATATCAGGAGTCCTCTATCTATAGAATGAAGCACTGATTGGATTTGCTAAAAGTCATCAACGTAAGGGAATTTCATATTTTTTACGCTCAACTTTTAACCTAAATCCAATGACATGGTGACATTTTTTGTTGATTTCACGTTGAATTCACGTGAGTTGACAACTCAACAAATGTAAAACAAAACTAGACGTGAAATGACATCTGTGCTAGTGTTGTCACGATACCAGAATGTCAATACCAATAGCAGTTTAGTATCACGATACTTGATACCGTCGTGGTACTTCTAACAAAACGATACCACAGCAAAGAAAGAAGGCGGATTAGCCAAAGTCAAAAAATGGCAATTTATCCGGACAGATCTTTGGAGTTCAATATCATTAAAGTGTGAATATGGTGTATTTTTGAATGTATGCATTAATTAATCAATTATACACAATCACAATCAATTTGACTTAGTTTCTTTTTACCAATCAAACTACATAACAACATAATGGTAATAATGTATTTGATGGTAAATCAAGATGTAGGCCTATTCACAATCTAGGTGAATGCATATTCAATAAGAGTATGTGCATCTTGTTTAGGCTGATTTCATCGGGCTACAGATGACAAACAATCTGTTTACCTTCCCATTTGGGACTTATTTTATTGCACTGATCAACAGCATTTGCACAGAAGAAGCAATCTCTTCTTTTATAAACGTGTGCACTGTTTCATTAAGACCCATGACGTCATTCACACACAAAGTCAGTTTGAGGCTCGAGCAAATATATCTTGACTGGGAGAAACGTGAGGCGGGGAAATATAATCTTGACTGGGAGAGACGTGAGGTGGGGAATATAATCTTGACTGGGAGGAGACGTGAGGCAGGGGATATAATCTTGACTGAGAGAGATGTGAGGTGGGGAATATAATCTTGACTGAGAGAGACGTGAGGCGGGGGAATATAATCTTGACTGAGAGAGACGTGAGGTGGGGGAATATATCTTGACTGAGAGAGACGTGAGGTGGGGAATATAATCTTGACTGGGAGAGACGTGAGGCAGGGGAATATAATCTTGACTGGGAGAGACGTGAGGCAGGGGAATATAATCTTGACTGGAGAGACGTGAGGCGGGGAATATAATCTTGACTGGGAGAGACGTGAGGTGGGGAATATAATCTTGACTGGGAGAGACGTGAGGTGGGGAATATAATCTTGACTGGAGAGACGTGATGTGGGGGAATATAATCTTGACTGGGAGAGACGTGAGGTGGGGAATATAATCTTGACTGAGAGAGACATGAGGCGGGAGATGAAGAGAATGCATGAAAAATCAGTAATGTTTTGCACAACAAGGTAGCAGGGTACTGAATTGATGTTGGCTTTAGCTGTAAGCTAGCAAGGTAAGATAGCCAACAAAGCTGGAAGCTACCGGTATCTTCTTTTGTTGTAGTGTTGTAGCCTGTACTGGACATTTTTGGGGAACAGTAATTAGCAGCTTCAACATTTCTACATACCGTGTTGCATTATGCAAGTGTGTTAACTTCTGTGCAGCATAAGTGGTGATGGAGCCCAGACTCCCAGGGAGTTCATTGCTTCCTCATGGCAGGCTAGAGCTAGCACTGAGGAAGTGGAGTAGGAACGGTGCTCTCGCGTTATAAACGGGACATCAGCTACGCTAATAGACATACTTGATCCTCTCTCAATCAATAGGTGACATGGTTAAGGGCTGTAAGTAAGCATTTCACTGTAATGTCTGCACCTGTTGTATTCGGTGCATGTGACCAATACAATTTGATTTGATTTGATTTGATTTGATTTGAGACACATTTGACAGAAGTACCGAAAAAAATTATGATTCTAGTACTGAAACCGTTTTTCATGTTCTAGTGTGGAAAAAGTACCGAAGTTTCAGTATGCCGTTCAAACACTAGTCTGTGCCCAGTGGGAATCTTCCATAAGCCCTCCTCACTATTCCACAACTAGCCCCCAACACACACACAACCAACACCCAACCAATGTTAATGAGGTCTAATCAGTCTCAAACCCTGATAATGATGATGTAAAACTAATATTTGTGTTCCAGACGTGGACGGGAGTAGATTGCTTTGCTTTCCAAACATGGTGGAATGGGGGATGAGAAGGAGAGGACAAGGAGGAGAGGATCTGTGTAACTTCAGGCTTTAAAGATGGACAGGGAATGAGAGAGAGAGCGAGAGAGCGAGCGAGAGACTAAAAGTTTCTATAGGGAGTGCTGAAGGACGTGAGAACTCTAGGATGTTAAGCACCATAGATCAGTGGAAAATCACCACGGAGACCCAGGGAGGGAGGGAGGGAGGAAGGGAGAGAGGAGGTGAAAGTTTGCCAATGAATAATAACTGACTTTGATCAGTAAGTGATGATGCAGCACTGAGACAAGACCTCGCTCTCTCTCTCTCTCTCCATGAAGGATGTTATCACTTCTACAACTAAATCTCTGCTCTCAACTCAAACAGCAACTCAATCAACTGAACACACAGAGACACTTTCAACGCACAAACATAGCCTAAGTTAATCTCTTCCTCTATATCCATCTCCATACCTCACACGCTCTCTGTACTTCTCTTTTATTTATCTCCTCTGTTCTCCCTCCATCTTCACTGTTACCTGTCCGCTGAGACAGGCGAGAGAGAGAGACAGGGAGAGAGAGGGTGGGAGAGAGAGAGAGAGAGAGAGAGAGAGAGAGAGAGAGAGAGAGAGAGAGAGAGAGAGAGAGAGAGAGAGAGAGAGAGAGAGAGAGAGAGAGAGAGAGAGAGAGAGAGAGAGAGAGAGAGAGAGAGAGAGAGTAGAGAGAGAGAGAGAGAGAGAGAGTTGTTTCCATTCTAGCATCAACACCCAAGCCATCAGTTCTTATTTTCTGGGGACAAGGGAGATGGATAGGTCCATTACAGAGTGAATGGCTCTAGGATTACACAACTGGTCCTAGATCTGTGTTTAAGCTGTCCGGTCCTGAGCTGACCATAAGGCCTCTCAGCTGTGACCAGGATGTCCCTGACCACAGACAGAGTGGGAAGACCGTCTTCTGTACAGGACCACCATCCCAGGCCCATGTAAATATATCATGTGTTTTTGTGTGTGTGTGTGCGTAGACCAGTATATAGGACAGCAGGAAATTAAGTCAGTTTTACTAGTCAAAAATAGACGTTTGTCCAAGGACGTCAAGAAATGATGTGAGACTGTGATATCTTGTTGGTGACAGATTTCATAAACCCACGCTCCATCTGGACTTGACATGCATCTCCTGCCAGAACTACCAGACCACCAATGTGTGTGTGTGTGTGTGCCCTTGTTTGTTGTTTGTTTGTGTGTGTGATGGAAGGAAGACCTCCAGCCAAGGAGTGGGGGTGACCGGGGCCACTACAGCCCACTCACAGGCTCCCTCCCTGGGATCAACCTGCAGACAGTGGCCAGAAGGGATGGACATGGCAGAGAGAGGGGTTCCTTTCTCTCTCTCTCTACACACACACATTTTTACATTTTTGTCATTTAGCAGACACTCTTATCCAGAGCAACTTACAGTTAGTGAGTGCATACTAACGAACCCACAACCCTGGCGTTGCAAGCGCCATGCTCTACCAACTGAGCTACACGCTGTACACACACACACACACACACACACACACACACACACACACACACACACCAACCCGCTGTGACAGGCTAGACAGCCTACAAGCTCTCACAGTCTCACAGCAGAAAATTAGATGTGCATCCTCATTCTCCAAACCAGGAAGTGTTGCTCCAAACGTCAAATTCCAGCGGTTGAGGTGTGGGATAGGGTTAAAACATTACGTTTAGTCACTCATTCCAAATGGTTAAGGTAAGGGTTAAGGTGTGGGATAGGGTTAAAATAAAAAAACTGTGTCCACAACTGGGATCAAACACACAACCTTCTGATCCAGATTCATGGTTTACTCCCATCCACCACCCCGTCCACAACACCTTAGCAAAACCCAAGTCTACTTGACGTTAATAGCGCTCACTGTTGCCCCTAGTGGACGGTTTTGAAGGTATTTCCTAACGTCCTCAGGACATGGATAGACGGCCAAGTTTGACGTCAATCTTGAGCGACCTGGCTGAGACAATACAGGCCCGACTGCGTTATCTGACACCGTGATCTGAGTCTACGACCACTAACGTAACAGAGTGGAAATGCCTATCTCCGCAGGTAGCACAGACAAACACCCCTCGCTCTCTCACTTCCTCCCCAAAGTATGCCCCTTGCAGACTCCCCTCATCCTGGTTTAGCTGTGACGTTGGTTACAGAGGACCTAGATGAAGCTAGACCTGTGTGCATGTCTGGTGTAACAGCACCTATAAGGATCAAATGGAGACCTGTCACACCTAACGGGCTCAATGGAACACCATTAACAATAGAATAAATTACCTCAAGATCAAGACGTAATATTCAATATCAGTAAATTAGACTAAATATTAGCACTTCATATACTCGTGGGTAATAACATTCAATCTGGATAATAACATAAAACAAATCATAAGGCTAGAGAAATGTATCGACAAATATTACAACAACTACAAACACTCAAACATGACGGAGGAGAAACGAGGAGAAACAATCTCCAAGAGAAAGCGCGACTCCTCGACGGAACAGATGATTTGTGCTTTTCACCACTGGGGCTGGTAAGTGTGGAAAGCGATCTGTTGAAGTCGATAAATGACAAACTGGGCATACTGGAGTTGGTCAGTAAGGCTGAAAAGGAGTTGAAGGCGAGTCTTGAAATGAGTGACGAAAAAGCTGTGATAATGGAGAAAGATACAAAAAAGCTAAAAGGGACAGTCACTAGGATAGAAACAGACGTTAAGGAACTTAAAAAGGAGAACAACTTTCTGAGAAAAGCCTTACTAGACATACAGACTAGATCGATGAGAGAAAATCAAGTACTTATGGGTATCCAAGAAAAAGAAGGAGAGGTTACCAAAAAACTTGTGAAGGACTTTTTTCTTACAGCGCTTTAAATCCCACTCGATGCTGTCGATAAAATCCAACTCGAACGTGTACACCGTTTCGGACAAAGAGGACAGAGATATGAGCGTCCAATCGTTGCCAAATTTGCTTTCTTTAAAGATAAAGTAATGGTTAAAAGCCTAGGTGAAAGACTTGCTGGCACGAAAATGTGCATGAATGATCAGTTCCCGAGGGAGATTGCAGAACGGCGCAAAGCTCTGTACCCAATCTTCAAAGAAAATAGATTAAAAGGGAAGCGTGTTAATCTCGTAGTCGATAAACTGTATTTGACAACCAAATGTTCCGCGACACAAAGACTACTCCATGGCTATTCTGAAAGTTCTAATAGAGGAGTCGAATAATGGAACACCCAATACTAGCCATGGTAGGGATTGTAATAATAAAACACATTTATAGTATTTATAGTATTTTATAAAGGGATAAGACAGCATTAGAAGAAAGGATTACAAGCGAAATAATACATCTTCAAATATAACTAATTAGAACACAAATACTCAATCAATATAGTGGATATAAAAACATAGCAAACAGAAGACACAGAAGGCACAGTATGTGGGTATGTGTGGATGTATTGTGATGGAAGGTGTGGTGTGCGTTTTTTGTGTTTGGAAAAGTGTGGCGTTAAGTGAGTGAGAAAGGAAATGGTTGCACATCCCAGAACCAATGTGTGTCTGTGAGCAGGGGTTGTGAGAGAGAGCTTTCAATTTTGTGCAGATGAGGGATATACACTACCGTTCAAAAGTTTGGGGTCACTTAGAGATTTCCTTGTTTTCTAAAGAAAAGCAACTTTTTTGAAAATAACATGAAATTGATCAGAAATACAGTGTAGACATTGTTAATGTTGTAAATGGCTATTGTAGCTGGAAACGGCTGATTTTTAATGGAATATCTACATAGGCGTACAGAGGCCCATTATCAGCAACCATCAGTCCTGTGTTCCAATGGCACGTTGTGTTTGCTAATCTAAGTTTATCATTTTAAAAGGCTAATTGGTCATTAGAAAACCCTTTTGCAATTATGTTAGCACAGCTGAAAACTGCTGTGCTGATTAAAGAAGCAATAAAACTGGCCTTCTTGAGACTAGTTGAGTATCTGGAGCATCAGCAATTGAGGATTACAGGCTCAAAATAGCCAGAAACAAATAACTTTCTTCTGAAACTTGTCAGTATGTTCTTGTTCTGAGAAATGAAGGCTATTCCATGCGAGAAATTGCCAAGAAACTGAAAATCTCGTACAACGCTGTGTACTACTCCCTTCACAGAACAGCGCAAACTGGTTCTAACCAGAATAGAAAGAGGAGTGGGAGACCCCGATGCACAACTGAGCAAGAGGACAAATACATTAGAGTGTCTAGTTTGAGAAACAGGCGCCTCACAGGTACTCAACTGGCAGCTTCATGAAATAGTACCCGCAAAACACCAGTCTCTATGTCAACAGTAAAGTGGTGACTCCGGGATGCTGACCTTCTAGGCAGAGTTGCAAAGAAAAAGCCATATCTCAGACTGCCCATCTTAATCTTAGATTTTTATTGGCCAGTCTGAGATATGGCATTTTCTTTGCAACTCTGCCTAGAAGGTCAGCATCCCGAAGTCGCCTCTTCACTGTTGACGTTGGTGTTTTGCGGGTACTATTTCATGAAGCTTCCAGTTGAGGACCTGTGAGGCGCCTGTTTCTCAAACTAGACACTCTAATGTATTTGTCCTCTTGCTCAGTTGTGCACCGGAGCCTCCCACTCCTCTTTCTATTCTGGTTTGAGCCAGTTTGCGCTGTTCTGTGAAGGGAGTAGTACACAGCATTGTACGAGATCTTCAGATCTACACTGTATTTCTGAACAATTTGATGTTATTTTAATGGACAAAACAATTGCTTTTCTTTTGGAAACAAGGACATTTCGAAGTGACCCCAAACTTTTGAACGGTAGTGTATATTTTTAATAGCTATATATACAGTGAGGGAAAAAAGTATTTGATCCCCTGCTGGTTTTGTACGTTTGCCCACTGAAAAAGAAATTATCTGTCTATAATTTTAATGGTAGGTTTATTTGAACAGTGAGAGACAGAATAACAAAAAAAAAATCCTGAAAAAACGCATGTCAAAAATGTTATAAATTTATTAGCATTTTAATGAGGTAAATAAGTATTTGACCCCCTCTCAATCAGAAAGATTTCTGGCTCCCAGGTGTCTTTTATACAGGTAACGAGCTGAGATTAGGAGCACACTCTTAAAGGGAATGTTCCTAATCTCAGCTTGTTACCTGCAAAAAAGACACCTGTCCCCAGAAGCAATCAATCAATCAGATTCCAAACTCTCCACCATGGCCAAGACCAAAGAGCTCTCCAAGGATGTCAGGGACAAGATTGTAGACCTACACAAGGTAGGAATGGGCTACAAGACCATCGCCAAGCAGCTTGGTGAGAAGGTGACAACAGTTGGTGCGATTTTCGCAAATGAAAGAAACACAAAAGAACTGTCAATCTCCCTCGGCCTGGGGCTCCATGCAAGATCTCACCTCGTGGAGTTGCAATGATCATGAGAGAGGTGAGGAATCAGCCCAGAACTACACATGAGGATCTTGTCAATGATCTCAAGGCAGCTGGGACCATAGTCACCAAGAAAACAATTGGTAACACATTACGCCGTGAAGGACTAAAATCTTGCAGCGCCCGCAAGGTCCCCCTGATCAAGAAAGCACATATACAGGCCCTTCTGAAGTTTGCCAATGATCATCTGAATGATTCAGAGGAGAACTGGGTGAAAGTGTTGTGGTCATATGACACCAAAATCGAGATATTTGGCATCAACTCAACTCGCCGTGTTTGGAGGAGGAGGAATGCTGCCTATGACCCCAAGAACACTATCCCCACCGTCAAACATGGAGGTGGAAACATTATGCTTTGGGGGTGTTTTTCTGCTAAGAGGACAGGACAACTTCACCGCATCAAAGGGATGATGGACGGGGCCATGTACCGTCAAATCTTGGGTGAGAACCTCCTTCCCTCAGCCAGGGCATTGAAAATGGGTCGTGGATGGGTATTCCATCATGACAATGACCCAAAACACACAGCCAAGGCAACAAAGGAGTGGCTCAAGATGAAGCACATTAAGGTCCTGGAGTGGCCTAGCCAGTCTCCAGACCTTAATCCCATAGAAAATCTGTGGAGGGAGCTGAAGGTTCGAGTTGCCAAACGTCAGGCTCGAAACCTTAATGACTCTGCAAAGAGGAGTGGAACAAAATCCCTCCTGAAATGTGTGCAAACCTGGTGGCCAACTACAAGAAACATCTGACCTCTGTGATTGCCAACAAGGGTTTTGCCACCAAGTACTAAGTCATGTTTTGCAGAGCGGTCAAATACTTATTTCCCTCATTAAAATGCAAATCAATTTATAACATTTTTGACATGTGTTTTTCTGGATTTTTTTGTTGTTATTCTGTCTCTCACTGTTCAAATAAACCTACCATTGAAATGATAGACTGATCATGTCTTTGTCAGTGGGAAAATGTACAAAATCAGCAGGGGATCAAATACTTTTTTCCCTCACTGTATATTGAGGTGAGAGCATTGGAAATGCTTTTGGCGGTTGACCATCTTCTGTTTTGTGGGTGGCACTGTGTGCTGTTTTCGAAGGATGAGTCCTGGCCTCTCGGGGGCCCTAGGGATCCGGGGGGACAGGGGTGGTATGCCGATCACTGGGATGACTGCCCAACTTGGGAAGGGGAGGGGCTTTAGCAGGGGGACTAGTGGAGAACAATTGGAGGGTTACTTAGTAGCAATGCAAATATCATGGTACAGTCAATCACTATGGCATGTTTTATTGGTAGATTTACAAACATATATTATCATAAATAGATTTGAAACTTGTATCTCATTATGGTAAGTGGTGAAATAAGTATAGGCAGTTATAATTGTAATGGCTTATCAGATAATAACAAAAGAAGAACAATATTTACATGGCTCAAAGAGAAGGAATATAATATCTATTGTTTACAGGAAACTCATTCAACAACTCTAGATTAAGTTGTGTGGAAAAAGGACTGGGGGGGGGGGGGGCGAAATATACTTCTCCCATGGGCAAAGAAACTCAAAAGGGGTGATGATATTAATTAACAGTAATTTCGATCCGATTGTGCAAATTGTCCAAACAGATCCGCAAGGTACATGGATCATTTTAAATATGTTATTGGACCATATGGCTCATTAACCTTTACGTACCAAATAATGATGATCCACACTTCTTTGACAATATATATGAATATTTATCAACCCTGCAAGCAATACAAGACTCTATTATTATGGTGGGAGATTATAATACTGTTTTAAATAGCTCAATGGACCATAAAGGAAATCACACTACAAACTATTCCCCTCATGCTCTTAAGGAAATCATGAAGGTCATGGATACGTTAGAACTAGTAGATATATGGAGGCTTAAATATCCTGACATAGTGAGATATACATGTAATTCTCGTTGGCACCAAAAGTTTAAAAAGTGTTGATAGGGGACATAATGCGGTTGGACGATCATACAATTGGAATATACATTACTCTTACTGAATTTCCACGTGGGCGAGGATATTGGAAATGTAATCAAAGCCTATTGGATGATAACTTGTTTTTAACTAGGACAGGGGAATTTATAACTTTTCCGACATAAAATAGGTACTGCAAATCCCCTTATTGTATGGGACACTTTTAAATGTACCTTTAGAGGCCATGCAATTCTGTACTCATCTCGAAAACTAAAGCAATTTAGGTCAAAAGAGTCCATACTAACAAAGGAAATAGAAGGTCTAACAGAAAAAATAGATGGCAATAAAAACTGTAACATAGAGGCTCAGAATAAATTAGAGGAAAAACAAAAAGAAATGGATAAACTTATTCAAGAAAGATCAAGGGTAATATATTATAAAAAATAAAGCAAACTGGATGGAATATGGGGAAAAATGCACCAAATTCTTTTTTTAATCTTCAACATGCTACCAAAAAGTATTTAATGAAACTGGTTACAAATGATGGAGTCACCCATGATTCACCAAATTATATTTTGAAGGGGAAGCAAAGTACTTTAAGCATATGTTTTCATTTCAGTCGCCTCCATCTCCTCTAACTGAAGCTAATTGTAGGGATTTTTTTTCTATTGATAATGTAAAATTAACAGCCATACAGAAAGACTAATGTGACGGTGAAATTACAGAGGAGGAACTTCTGGATGCAATTAAAGACTTTAAGTCTGGAAAAACTCCAGGGTTGGATGGCATACCAGTCGAGGTATACCAAACCTTTTTTGATATACTCAGTTATTAGTATGTTTTAACCACTCCTATGTAAATGGTAGATTATCAGACACTCAAGAAGAAGGTCTGATTTAATTATTACTGAAACAGGATACAAGTGGGAAAAATAAAGATCCAGTCCATGAAAAAATTTGGATGCCCCTTACACTTCAGTGTTGTGATGCAAAAATTCTAGCAAAATGTATAGCGCATAGAATTAAAAAGGTATTGTCGGACATTGTTCATTCTAATCAGACAGGTTTTTTACATGGACGATACATTGGAGATAATATAAGGCAAGTACTGGAAACAATAGAACACTATGAAAAATCTGGGAAACCAGGCCTGCTATTCATAGCAGACTTTGAAAGGACATTTGATAAAGTACAACTGGAGTTTATATATAAATGCCTGGAGCATTTCAATTTTGGAGAATCTCTTATATAATGTATAGTAACCCTAGGTGTAAAATAGTAAATAATGGCTATTTCTCTGAAAGTTTTAAACTGTCAAGAGGAGTAAAACAAGGTTGTCCACTATCGGCATATCTACAGTTGAAGCCGGAAGTTTACATACACCTTAGCCAAATACATTTAAACTCTGTTTTTCACAATTTCTGACGTTTAATCCTAGTAAAAATTCCCCTGTCTTAGGTCAGTTAGGATCACCACTTTATTTTAAGAATGTGAAATGTCAGAATAATAGTAGAGAGAATGATTTATTTCAGCTTTTATTCTTTCATCACATTCCCAGTGGGTCAGAAGTTTACATACACTCAATTAGTATTTGGTAGCATTGCCTTTAAATTGTTCAACTTGGGTCAAACGTTTCGGGTAGCCTTCCACAAGCTTCCCACAAAAAGTTGGGTGAATTTTGCCCCATTCCTCCTGACAGAGCTGGTGTAACTGAGTCAGGTTTGTATGCCTCCTTGCTCGCACACGCTTTTTCAGTTCTGCCCACAAATGTTCTATAGGATTGAGGTCAGGGCTTTGGATTGCCACTCCAATACCTTGACTTTGTTGTCCTTAAGCCATTTTGGCACAACTTTGGAAGTATGCTTGGGGTTATTGTCCATTTGGAAGACCCATTTGCGACAAAGCTTTAACTTCCTGACAGATGTCTTGAGATGTTGCTTCAATATATCCACATAATTTACCTTCCTCATGATTCCATCTATTTTGTGAAGTGCAGCAAAGCACCCCCACAGCATGATGCTGCCACCCCCGTGCTTCACGGTTGGGATGGTGTTCTTTGGCTTGCAAGTACCCCCTTGTTCCTCCAAACATAACGATGGTCATTATGACCAAACAGTTCTATTTTTGTTTCATCAGACCAGAGGACATTTCTCCAAAAAGTACGATCTTTGTCCCCATAGGCTGTTGCAAACCGTAGTCTGGATTTTTTATGGCAGTTTTGGAGCAGTGGTTTCTTCCTTGCTGAGCGGCCTTTCAGGTTATGTCGATATAGGACTCGTTTTACTGAGAATATAGATACTTTTGTACCTGTCTCCTCCAGCATCTTCACAAGGTCCTTTGCTGTTGCTCTGGGATTGATTTGCACTTTTCACACCAAAGTACGTTCATCTCAAGGAGACAGAACATGACTCCTTCCTGAGCGGTATGACGGCTGCGTGGTCCCATGGTGTTTATACTTGCGTACTATTGTATGTTCAGATGAAAGTGGTACCTTCAGGAATTTGGATGAACCAGACTTGTGGAGGTCTACCATTTTTTTCCTGAGGCAAAGAGGCACTGAATTTGAAGGTAGCACTTGAAATACATCCACAGGTACACCTGCAATTGACTCAGATGATGTCAATTAGCCTATCAGAAGCTTCTAAAGACATGAAATCATTTTCTGGAATTTTCCAAGCTGCTTAAAGGCACAGTCAACTTAGTGTATGTAAGCTTCTGACCCACTGGAATTGTGATACAGTGAATTATAAGTGTAATAATCTGTCTGTAAACAATTGTTGGAAAAATGACTTGTGTCATGCACAAAGTAGATGTCCTAACCGACTTGCCAAAACTATAGTTTGTTAACACGAAATTTGTGGAGTGGTTGAAAAACGAGTTTTAATGACTCCAACCTAAGTGTATGTGAACTTCCGACGTCAACTGTATTTATTATGGCCATCGAAATGTTAGCTATTAAAATCAGATCCAACAATAATATCAAAGGATTAGAAATCCAGGTCTTAAAAACAAAGGTGTCATTGTAAGCTGATGATTCATGTTTTCTTTTAAATCCACAACTCATAGAGGATCTAGATACATTTTCTAACCTCTCTGGATTACAACCAAATAAGGATAAATGTACTATATTACGTATTGGATCACAAAAAAATACAATTTTTACATTACCTTGTAGTTTACCAATAAAATGGTCTGATGGTGATGTGGATATACTCAGAATACATATCCCAAATGAAATAAATGATCTCACTCCAATACATTTTTATAGAAAGTTAGCAGAAATAGATAAGATCTTGCTACCGTGGAAAGGTACATTTAAAGGTCTATTTGTGGAAAAATCACCCTGATTAACTGTTTAGTATTATCCCAGTTTACCTATTTGCTTATGGTCTTGCCTACGCCTAGCGAACATACTTAAATCCGAACTGGTTCTCTAGCATATTAGTAAGATTGTCTCACCCCATGTTCAATAATGGCCTTTTTCCCTTTATTCAGATTACAACCTCTCACTTTCAGTTATTTGAAAAGGAAATAATCTCCCAAATATCACTATTTCTAAAACAAGCCATAGAAAGTTGGTTGCAATTTCAATTAATCCTCCAGAAACGACATAACAAATAATGCAACAAATATTGTGGTTAAACTCAAATATACTAATTGATAAAAAAATTTTTTAACAAATAAATAAAAATAAAATAAAAATGTATAATCTTCGTAAATTATATCATAGGTAGGACTGGTGGAGTTATGTCGCACATGCAGCTAACAAAAACATATGGAAATGTCTGCTCTACCCAAAATTACAACCAAATAATTGCAGAATTACCGCAAAAATGGAAGAGGAAAGTGGAAGGGGGAAAAAGTAAGGTACTTTCTGTCAGCCCTGCATAAAGAAAAATGTGATAAATAAAAAAGTATACCAGTTTCATTTAAGGACCAAAGGATTGACAGCCGTCCCATATAGTTTGCAAAATAGTTGGGAAAAGATTTTTGACGTACCGATTCCAAGGCATAGTGTTTATGAAATGATTTAAATTACAGGTTGTATTGCAACAAAATAGGAAAAACGCCAAGGGGGATGAATACTTTTGCAAGGCACTGTATATATATATGTATGCATATGTATTTTTATGTATGTATGTGTATGTGTATGTGTTTGTGTATGTATGTATGTATATGTATATGTATATGTATAGGTATATATATATATATATATATATATATATATATATATATATATATTTTATTTTTATTTTTTATTTTTTTATTTTTTTGCGAGAAGAAGAAAAAACATATTGGGGATTGGAAGTAATGCAGACAATTACATTGATGTAAGTTACAATCTATCTGCAATATTAAAGCTGATCTACCCCCACCCCCAAAATGAAGAAAAAAAATATTTAAAAAATTAGAATAAATCATAGAATAATAGAATCATCTCTTCAACCTTCACTGTGACCAAAAGTCAACTGTGGCTCAGCGTTGACAGACTAGCCTGGTGCTGTGTCCAAATGTACAGTATTGCCTGTATGTGGACATTCTTTATGCATGAGTTCCCTATGTGTGTATCTGTATGTGTTTGTGAGCTACCTCTGAGTTTTTGTGTGTGTGTGTGAGCAACACTCTTAGAAAAAAGGGTTCCAAAAAGGGTTCTTCAGATGTCCCCATAGTAGAACCCTTTTTGGTTCCAGGTAGAACTCTCTGTTATAAAGGGTTCTACATAGAACCCAAAAGCGTTCTACCTGAAACCAAAGTGGGTTCTTCAAAGGATTATCCTATGGGGACACACACACAGAGGTTGTCCACCAGTTTTTATTTGATTTATATTTGAAGAAATATTAGATTTTCTCAGCCGGGCTAAATCCCTCCCCTGGGCCTGGAGATAGGCAAGGAAAGCCGCGCCAAGCGGAGAGCGGCTGGGCAAATAAGAGCTGAATAGCTAAAACTCCTCCACTCTCTTTATTCATGAATAGAGCAGTAGAGAGAGAGAGAGAGAGAGAGAGAGAGAGAGAGAGAGAGAGAGAGAGAGAGAGAGAGAGAGAGAGAGAGAGAGAGAGAGAGAGAGAGAGAGAGAGAGAGAGAGAGAGAGAGAGAGAAATATTTAGGATTTTCAAAGGTCGCCACATGAAACAAAAATAGGTCATTTCAATCCCTGTAGCTTTCTCCCACTGAATACCAATGGAGACTATTACTATAGTTCTGTCCACAGCTACCATTGCTGAGAGCGGGAGAGGGGAGGATTGAGAGAAAAAGAGAGGGAAAGAGGGGGGAGAGAGTGAAGAGACACACCCACACACACACACACACACAAGGTCGCATCCATTCCCGCTGTATAATGGAGGAGCCTAAACCATGCCCAAACAAGGCCTCTCTTTTATCATAATGTGGATAATCTGTGGGAAGGTGTTCTGTTTGTTGTCATGTGCGGTAATCGTCACACACGTCACAATACAGTATGTAGCATGTAGCACGTAAACATGATGTTGATGCATACGCTATCAAACACGCCAGGGAACCGTGTCATGACAAATATTTGCCCAAACTCCCGTCAAGAGAGAAAAGGACGTAAACAGTGAGCGAACAACGTCACCTGTAGTAGAATGAGAGAGAGTTTGCATCCTAAATGGCACCCTATTCCCTACAGCTCTATGGGCCCTGGTCAAAAGTAGTGCACTATATAGAGG
>NW_028156430.1:0-32958 GCF_964263955.1 Coregonus lavaretus
ATTTGGGATGCATTTACTGTCTTCACAATAATGAACTCTAGTTGAGACAGACAGTAGGATAGTAGTGCAGGTCAGGATGCTGCATATTATACAACGGGGTGAGTCTAATCCTGGATGCCGATTGGTTAAAACCGCATTCCAGCCGGTGTCTATTCCACAAGTTAACCTCCGGTTAAATCTATGACGTTGAAATGCCTATTTACTCTGTTCCATCTGACTGCCCAATCCACTGTCTCATCAGCCCAGCCAGGCAATTTATATACTATATCAAGATTTGTATAAAACGTGCTGTTTTGTCTCAGTCTTGAATTGCGATGTACGCTGTCCCATAGTAATGAACGTGTCGGGAGTCAGGACGAGACAGACAGACAGCCGTCAAAACTAACGACCAGGGAACCTTGGCTGGAAACAATGCAAATCGAATGAACGACGGCTTGAGTAGCAACCTCAGGACTATTTCCTTGTGGAAGGATGAAATAGTATGAATAAATTAAATCAAATAAAGTTTTTTAATTAAAATGTGTCAATCATTATTTTATTATGTTGGTAACCATTGTATAAACTAGCATAACAGGATTAGACTCACCGTGTTGTTGGAGACCGGCATGCTAGCTGGCTGTGGCGTCTTATGACGAGGTGCCCGGACGTTTTTCACGGAATAATACTGCACCTAGTTAGCTAGCTGAATAAACTAAGTTAGTATATTCCTAGAAAACATTGAACCGCTGTAGTTTACAACAATTATAGTTTCTAATGTGGAAGTTGGGAGAGTTATATTTGGGAGTTGTGGTGAGGGAGGCCCCGCTCTCTCCTTTCCCAGATGTTAAGTTCATTTCATTCCGATCTCCTCTGCATTATTGTAGCCATCTGCTGCAGCCTGTCAACTATGCCTCTGCCTATCCCTGTTCTCTCCTCTCCGCACAGGCTACACAAACGCCTCACACTGCGTGGCTGCTGCCTCTCTAACCTGGTGGTCCCTGCACGCACGACCCACATGGAGTTCCAGGTCTCAGGCAGTCTCTGGAACTGCCGTTCTGCTGCCAACAAGGCAGAGTTCATCTCAGCCTATGCTACCCTCCAGTCCCTCGACTTCTTGGCGCTGACGGAAACATGGATTACCACTGAAAACACTGCTACTCCTGCTGCTCTCTCCTCGTCTGACCATGTGTTCTCGCATACCCCCGAGAGCATCTGGTCAGCGGGGTGGTGGCACAGGAATCCTCATCTCTCCAAAGTGGACATTCTCAATTTTTCCCCTGACCCATCTGTCTATCTCCTCATTTGAATTCCATGCTGTCACAGTCACTAGCCAATTTAAGCTTAATATCCTTGTCATCTATCGCCCTCCAGGTTCCCTTGGAGAGTTCATCAATGAGCTTGACGCCTTGATAAGTTCCTTTCCTAAGGATGGCTCACCCCTCACAGTTCTGGGGGATTTCAACCTCCCTACATCTTCATTTGACTCATTTCTCTCTGCCTCCTTCTTTCCACTCCTCTCCTCTTTTGACCTCACCCTCTCACCGTCCCCCCCTACTCACAAGGCAGGCAATACGCTTGACCTCATCTTCACTAGACGCTGTTCTTCTACTAATCTCACTGCAACTCCCCTCCAAGTCTCCGACCACTACTTTGTATCCTTTTCTCTCTCCCTCTCCTCCAACACTACTCACTCTGCCCCTACACAGATGGTAATGCGCCGTCGCAACCTTCGCTCTCTCTCTCCCGCTACTCTCTCCTCTTCCATCCTATCATCTCTTCCCTCTGCTCAATCCTTCTACCTCCAATCTCCTGATTCTGCCTCCTCAACCCTCCTCTCCTCCCTTTCTGCATCCTTTGACTCTCTATGTCCCCTATCCTCCCAGCTGGCTCGGTCCTCCCCTCCAGCTCCGTGGCTTGATGACTCATTGCGAGCTCACAGAACAGAGCTCCGGGCAGCTGAGCGGAAATGGAAGAAAACTAGACTCCCTGCGGACCTGGAATCTTTTCACTCCCTCCTCTCTACATTTTCTTCATCTGTTTCTGCTGCTAAGGCCACTTTCTACCACTCTAAATTCCAAGCATCCGCCTCTAACCCTAGGAAGCTCTTTGCCACATTCTCCTCCCTGCTGAATCCCCCCCCCCTCTCTGTGGATGACTTCGTCAACCATTTTGAAAAGAAGGTTGACGACATCCGATCCTCGTTTGTTAAGTCAAATGACACTGCTGGTCCTGCTCACACTGCCCTACCCTATGCTTTGACTTCTTTCTCCCCTCTCTCTCCAGATAAAATCTTGCGACTTGTGACGGCAGGCCGCCCAACAACCTGCCCGCTTGACCCTATCCCCTCCTCTCTTCTCCAGACCATCTCCGGTGACCTTCTCCCTTACCTCACCTCGCTGATCAACTCATCCTTGACCGCTGGCTATGTCCCTTCCGTCTTCAAGAGAGCGAGAGTTGCACCCCTTCTCAAAAAACCAATACTCGATCCCTCTGATGTCAACAACTACAGACCAGTATCCCTTCTTTCTTTTCTCTCCAAAACTATTGAGCGTGCCGTCTTTAGCCAACTCTCTTGCTATCTCTCTCAGAATGACCTTCTTGATCCAAACCAGTCAGGTTTCAAGACTGGTCATTCAACTGAGACTGCTTTTCTCTGTGTCACGGAGGCTCTCCGCACTGCTAAAGCTAACTCTCTCTCCTCTGCTCTTGTCCTTCTAGACCTGTCTGCTGCCTTTGATACTGTGAACCATCAGATCCTCCTCTCCACCCTCTCCGAGCTGGGCATCTCCGGCGCGGCTCACTCTTGGATTGCGTCCTACCTGACCGGTCGCTCCTAACAAGTGGCGTGGCGAGAAGCTGTCTCCGCACCACGTGCTCTCACCACTGGTGTCCCCCAGGGCTCAGTTCTAGGCCCTCTCCTATTCTCGCTATACACCAAGTCACTTGGCTCTGTCATATCCACACATGGCCTCTCCTATCATTGCTACGCTGACGACACACAACTAATCTTCTCCTTTCCCCCTTCTGATAACCAGGTGGCGAATCGCATCTCTGCATGTCTGGCAGACATATCAGTATGGATGACGGATCACCACCTCAAGCTGAACCTCGGCAAGACGGAGCTGCTCTTCCTCCCGGGGAAGGACTGCCCGTTCCATGATCTCGCCATCACGGTTGACAACTCCGTTGTGTCCTCCTCCCAGAGTGCGAAGAGCCTTGGCGTGACCCTGGACAACACCCTGTCGTTCTCCGCTAACATCAAGGCGGTGACCCGATCCTGTAGGTTCATGCTCTACAACATTCGGAGAGTACGACCCTGCCTTACACAGGAAGCGGCACAGGTCCTAATCCAGGCACTTGTCATCTCCCGTCTGGATTACTGCAACTCGCTGTTGGCTGAGCTCCCTGCCTGTGCCATTAAACCCCTACAACTCATCCAGAATGCCGCAGCCCGTCTGGTGTTCAACCTTCCCAAGTTCTCTCACGTCACCCCGCTCCTCCGCACACTCCACTGGCTTCCAGTTGAAGCTTGCATCTGCTACAAGACCATGGTGCTTGCCTACGGAGCTGTGAGGGGAACAGCACCTCCGTACCTTCAGGCTCTGATCAGTCCCTGCACCCAAATGAGGGCATTGCGTTCATCCACCTCTGGCCTGCTAGCTCCCCTACCTCTGCGGAAGCACAGTTCCCGCTCAGCCCAGTCAAAACTGTTCGCTGCTCTGGCACCCCAATGGTGGAACAAGCTCCCTCACGACGCCAGGACAGCGGAGTCACTCACCACCTTCCGGAGACATTTGAAACCCCACCTCTTTAAGGAATACCTGGGATAGGATAAAGTAATCCTTCTACCCCTCCCCCTTTACTCCAACCCCCCCCAAAAAAGATTGTAAAGTGGTTATCCCACTGGCTATAAGGTGAATGCACCTATTTGTAAGTCGCTCTGGACAGGAGCGTCTGCTAAATGACGTAAATGTAAATGTGAATGTAAATAAACGTGATAATGCCTTTGAAGCCGGTGTTTGGAGGATATATTGTCACGGTTTGCTGGCCCTCAACGTGCCATTATCCATCAAACACAGAATTGTCATGCATTATCACTTAAATAAACCTAATCCAGTTGAGACAGACAGGATGATAGCGCAGGATGAATAAAGTGGTCAGAGGAGATGGTATCAGGACCAGGATGATGAATAAAGTGGTCAGAGGAGACAGTATCAGGACCAGGATGATGAATAAAGTGGTCAGAGGAGACAGTATCAGGACCAGGATGATGAATAAAGTGGTCAGAGGAGACAGTATAATCAGGTAGAAACAGATTTAGAAGCCTAACATAGACAGATGTTTTCTTTCTGCCATGAGAATGTTGGAATCAGCTCTGATTAAATAGAAAATACCCCATCACTGAGCAGAATAGAGGACAACACTGACATTTCTCTGTGGATTACAGATATAATCTCCACAGACTGACTGACCAACGTCCTGTATTCAGGGAGGAGAGATGGACTCACCCTTTCTTAAAGAGGAGCACACACACACCCCTCGCTAACAGGCAGTGTGTGACACCACCAATCACACGTCTGGTGAGTAAACATGATGTTTATCTCTCTCTCTCTCTCTCTCTCTCTCTCTCTCTCTCTCTCTCTCTCTCTCTCTCTCTCTCTCTCTCTCTCTCTCTCTCTCTCTCTCTCTCTCTCTCTCTCTCTCTCTCTCTCTCTCTCTCTCTCTCTCTCTCTCTCTCTCTCTCTCTCTCTCTCTCTCTCTCTCTCTCTCTCTCTCTCTCTCTCTCTCTCTCTCTCTCTCTCTCTCTCTCTCTCTCTCTCTCTCTGACATGGCAAGTTAAATCACTTACATTGTCAAAGTGTACATATAACAAAAATGTTGGGACCAACATCAATAATAATAATAGTAGTAGTGGAAATGGGATTACCATTAACAGCAACTACAACAACAATATTAATGAGAATAACAATACATTAAAGCAATAGTAGTCGACCAATCTCAACATGACTGAGAAGACACATTACATGGTATGAAAGCCAAAACAAAACAGGAAATATTATTGACATTACACATTACTGGCTGTCCATCAGGTTGTGGCAGAAGGACACATACAGTGGGGAGAACAAGTATTTGATACACTGCCGATTTTGCAGGTTGCAAAAATGCAATAAAATGCAAATTAATTACTTAAAAATCATACAATGTGATTTTCTGGATTTTTGTTTTAAATTCCGTCTCTCACAGTTGAAGTGTACCTATGATAAAAATTACAGACCTCTACATGCTTTGTAAGTTGGAAAACCTGCAAAATCGGCAGTGTATCAAATACTTGTTCTCCCCACTGTATTTGGTTGCCAAAACCGCACATTTTGGCTTTTCACCAAATAAATATACGATTTTTTCTTCATCTTTTATAGTTTCAAATTCTTTGTACGAATGATCATTTTGGGAAAGAAAGATTCTCTTACGTCTGAGTATTTGTCACAGTGTAGTCTTTTCTCTCTGTCTCTGTCTCTCGTCTCTCGCTTGTCTTTCATCTCTCTCTCTCTCTCCATTCGCTGGGTTAATAATGTGGAACACCATTGCAACATGACTGGAGCCGTCTCCATGGAAACCAGCACAGACACAGGGCCAGACGGTTAATCAACTCAACCAGTCCTTCCAGGATTCCGCGATCGCAATATTTTTTGCAAAATCAAAAATTCCCTCCATATTATGTGAGGGCTTGCAAATTTGACCAATCACTGCGCTATTTCCGCATAAAACAGTCAAATAATCATAATATTATCGCATAAAATGACCCATCACCGCAGTACAAAAAGAGAGCTCGCAATTTCAACCAATCACCGCAAATACACACACACACTTACACACACACTTACACAAACACTTACACACACACTTACACACACACTTACACACACACTTACATGCGCACTCTCGATCCTACACACATGGCATGTGATAATAAGTGAATGATCAGCAGTATTTGAGGGCAACATAAAAGGGGGCTTTCAACTGAGCTTTAAACACGAAGGACAAACACAGCTACACACACACAAGCACACACACACACAGTTTTTGATTTGACTATGGGGGCTGAACATCCACTGCTGAACCTGTGAGAGTAAAGGTCACAGGTCACTTGGCAACAGCTGGAGCTGCTAGAGTACTGTTAATTATGGGCTGTGTTCGCTCTCTCTCTCTCTGAGAATTACAATATTAACATAATTAATAATAATAATCAATATTGTCAACGGGACAACAGTAACCAAGGGTCAAAATAACCATTGAACAATAACAATATAGAGGACATGTGCAGGTTGGTTGGTCTGTCAGACACTGTCCCTCATCTTATGGCAGGCAGCAATGTAGTGCGCTGCCAACCCACAGCTCTCTGCGTCCTCCCCCAACAGGACGGGTAGCCTGAGTCCTCCCCCAACAGGACGGGTAGCCTGCGTCCTCCCCCAACAGGACGGGTAGCCTGAGTCCTCCCCCAACAGGACGGGTAGCCTGCGTCCTCCCCCAATAGGACGGGTAGCCTGCGTCCTCCCCCAATAGGACGGGTAGCCTGCGTCCTCCCCCAACAGGACGGGTAGCCTGCGTCCTCCCCCAATAGGACGGGTAGCCTGCGTCCTCCCCCAATAGGACGGGTAGCCTGAGTCCTCCCCCAACAGGACGGGTAGCCTATCCTGCCAACCCACAGCTCTCTGCGTCCTCCCCCAACAGGACGGGAAGCCTATCCTGCCAACCCACAGCTCTCTGCGTCCTCCCCCAACAGGACGGGTAGCCTATTCTCATCAGAGAGGTCTTTGATACCTTGAATAAGGGTTTCAAATATGGGGAAATGACACTCTCTAATTGTTTTCTATTTTTTACATTTAGTCAGGAAGTGCAGCTCTGTCTCAGGTTCTGCTGTGGTACAGTGGTTGCACAGCCTTTCCTCTACAGGGAGCCAGGTTTTCCTGTGTCTACCCTTCTCAATGGCAAGGCTGTGCTCACTGAGCCTGTACTTTGTCAAGGTTTTTCTAAGGTTTTGATCAGTAACCATGGTCAAATAGTTAGCCATGGTGTACTGTCGAATTAGGGCCAGATAGCACTGCATTATACTTTGTGCTTGTGCTTGTGTTTCCCAATAAGCAATGTAGTTTTGTTTTGACTGTGTTATAGTTTGGTTTATTCTGATTGATTGGATGTTCTGGTCCTGAGGCTTCAGTGTGTTAGTAGAACAGGTTTGTGAACTCAGCCCCAGGACCAGCTGGATGAGGGTGTCACGCCCTGACTCAGGGGACTCTTATATGTTGAGTCAGGGTGTGTATATTCTTTGTGGTGTATGTTCTATGTTGTTTTTCTAGTATGTGTAGATCTATGTTGTCCGGTGTGGTTCCCAATCAGAGGCAGCTGTAGCTCGTTGTCTCTGATTGGAGATCATACTTAGGCAGCCTATTGGCACTAGTGGGTTGTAGGATCTTGTTCAGTGTAAGGTATGTTGTGTGTGCTCTGTTGGACTTCACGTTTCGTTTATTGTTTTGTCGTGTGTTTATTTGGTTGAATAAACATGTACGTATATCACGCTGCGCCTTGGTCTGTCCCGTCATTAAACGAACGTGACAGAAGATCCCACCAAACGAGGACCAAGCAGCGTGCCCAGGCGGAGCGAGTAGCCATGTCACAGGTGGCCAATTTGTGGTCATGGGAAGAGATATTTGCGGGGAGAGGACCATGGGCTAAGGTAAATGCCAAGGCAGGAGTTGAGCAACGGCAACACGGAGGAGGCCGGTCGAGGAGGAAGCCCGAGAAGCAGCCCCAATAATTTTTTTGGGGGGGGGCACACAGGGTGGTTGGCGGAGCCTAGGGTTAGAGCAGAGCCAACTCCCCATACTCACGCGAAGAGGCGTATGACTGGGCAAGCTCCGTGTTATGCGGAGCTACGTACTGTGTCGCCAGTGCGCCGGCACAGTCCTGTACGTCCTGTGCTTGCACCACGCACGTGCCGTGCGAAGATGGGCATCCAGCCAGGACGGGGTGTGCCGGCTCAACGCTCCTGGTCTCCAGTACGCCTCCTCGGTCCCGCATATCCTGCGCCAGTTCTATGAACTGTATCGCCAGTGCGCGTGCACAGCCCAGTGCGTCCTGTGCCAGCGCCCCGCACGTGTAATGCGAAAGTGGGCTGCCAGCCAGGACGGGTTGTGCCAGCTCTCCGCTCTAGACCTCCAGTCCGCCTCCACAGTCCGGCCTGTTCCTGCTCCTCGCACCAAGCCAGTGGTGCGCGTCGCCAGCCCGGCCCTGCCTGTTCCTGCTCTTCGCACCAAGTCAGTGGTGCGCGTCGCCAGCCCGGCCCGGCCTGTGCCTGCTCCTCGCACCAAGCCAGTGGTGCACGTCGCCAGCCCGGCCCGGCCTGTTCCTGCTCCTCGCACCAAGCCAGTTCCTACACACCACCAGTCAAAAGTTTGGACAGACCTACTCATATATATATTATTTTAATAGCAGGACACTGTAAAGTCCATTATTCATCTGAAGAGTTTTAGAAGGTTTGAATCCTAAGCAACCTGCATACACATTGTTTGATGTACAACAGACCAACATAGCTATTGTAGTAGGTCAAAGCTGTGTGCTGGAAAACCTTGGTAGAGCATGGGTGGAGTAGGCATTGTTGCGCTCATGCGAATCGGGCGGCAGGTAGCCTAGCAGTTAAGAGTTGGGCCAGTAACCGAAAGGTCGCTGGTCTAGGTAAACAATCTGTCGATGTGCCCTTGCGCAAGGCACTTAACCCTAATTGCTCCTGTAAGATGCTCTAGAGGGTCTGCTAAATGTATATTTCCTTTCTTTTTCGACTTCAGACCAATTTTCTGGTTTTTTATTTACATGGTTTTCACAGCGGAAGGTGATTATACAAAATTATGCAACATTTCCACATGAAAAAAAGTGGCTTTTTAAAATGTAATTTGCTCTTCAAATGATGTTTAGAAAATGGTTGTGTTTTGTCTCACATAATTTATTGTCCAGGGTCCGGTTTCCCAAAAACATCTGAAGGCTAAATTTCTCATCAGAACCTTCGTAGGTGCATTGTTTTTACCTCAGAGCTAGTTCCCAATACCCTCGTTACTAAAGTTGCACTTGAAAACACTACTTATTTACAGACTGCCTCAGACCACTCGTTGAACAGCTAACTGGGTCGTTAGATGCTTTTTTGGCCTTCCGTGTCATTCTATACACAGAAGATCTCTGCTGAACATAGAATCAAGATGCTTATCTGAGGGAGGAATACAAAAAAAAAAATCTAAAAACCCTTGCTAGCACAGGGAAGATAATATTTATCTCTGGCCCCCTCCTGTGCTACCGAAGGGATTCGGAACGTTTCAGCCGACTCTTTACCCTTAACGAGTACCTGAAGAAACTTTGCAATGACAGGAATGTCTCTTTCTGTGACAACATATTTATTTTTTTAAGAAACGGGATTCACCCTAACCGCAAGGGGTTCCAGGATTATTTCCAGCAACATCAAACTGTTTTAGAGACTGATGGACAGGGTCTGGTAGCGCTCCAGTTCTCCCTGTCAGAATAACCAACAGAGGACTTGGAAACCATGTCGACTCCTGTAGAAATGGCACTATGGTTATTGTGAGTAACCTCATTTATGTTCCTTTAACTCCGCCTTCTAGTGAGTTATATACACACTGTTATCTCCTACCATTCTGATAGATTGGAGACTGACAGAAAATGTGGTTGTAATGTTAATAATCTGGTTACCTCGAGGCAGATGCCCCAGGGGCAGAGTGACACACACTCATTGAATATGGCGCTTTTAAATGTTACAGCAATCACTAGTAAAACCTTTCTTCTTCATTAATGAGTGCAAAGTTGATTGCATGTTTCTCACTGAAACATGGCTGTCTTCAGACTGTAGTGCCTCTCTTATTGAAGCCCCCCCCCCCCCCCCCCCCCCCGACTACAGCTTTTCATACTCCATCAGAACAGGGAGAACGGGTGGGGGACAGCCTCTATTTTTACTAATGCTCTCAGCTTTAAGGACATTTCATTTGGTGACTTAGTTTTTTTTGCCATACTGTTTAAATGTCAGCCACCAGTGCTGGTCACAAACCCTGTATAGGCCTAGGGCTGTTACGGTGACCGTATTACCGCCACACCGGCGGTCACCAGTCATGACGACAGTCAAATTAGACGTGACCGTTTAGTCACGGTAACTAGGCTTCTCCAAGCTCTGATGCTGCTGCTGGTCATTAGTAGCCTACCAAACTTGCTAACTGCCTGGTACTCAGCACTCTATTGTCCCTCTAATCACTCTGACATCAATGCAATTGAGCCTCCATTATCTCTGTGCCAGGGGGGCTAGGGTCAGTCTGTTATATCTGGTGTAATTATCCTGTCTTATCTGGTGTCCTGTGTGGATTTAAGTATGCTCCCTCTAATTCTCTCTCTCTCCCTCTCTCCCTCCCCTCCCGGAGGACCTGAGCCCTAGGACCATGCCTCAGGACTACCTGGCCTGATGACTCCTGGCTGTCCCCAGTCCACCTGGTCGTGCTGCTGCTCCAGTTTCAACTGTTCTGCCTGCGGCTATGGAACCCTGACCTGTTCACCGGACGTGCTACCTTGTCCCAGACCTGCTGTTTTCAACTCTCTCTCTCTACCGCGCCTGCTATTTCAACCTCTAAATGCCCAGCTATGAAAAGCCAAGTGACATTTACTCCTGATGTACTGACCTGTTGCAACCTCTACAACCACTGTGATTATTATTTGACCCTGCTGGTCATCTATGAACTTTTGAACATCTTGGAGAAAAATCTGGCCTTAATGGCCATGTACTGTTATAATCTCCACCCGGCACAGCCAGAAGGGGACTGGCCAACCCTCACAGACTGGTTCCTCTCTAGGTTTCTGCCTTTCTAGGGAGTTTTTCCTAGCCACCGTGCTTCTACATTTGCATTGCTTGCTGTTTGGGGTTTTAGGCTGGGTTTCTGTATAGCACTTTGTGACATCTGCTGATGTAAAAAGGGCTTTCTAAATATAATTTGATTGATTGATAGATATGCAGTTGCATGAGAAAACAGATTGATGGCCTCTATTAAAAAGAGGAGGATCCCATCAGCTTTCTATAGGCTAGGCCTACTATATTTATTTCTCAACTTTGATATTAAGGACATTGTTTCGCTTTACAACTGGAGTATAGCCTACCTGGCTGGCATGAAAATGAACCATGGGAAAAGCGTTCTCTATTCGCTATTTAAGTGCATAGATTACATTTATTTTTTCCCGCTGCCCCTGTTTCGAGAGAGTGCATGAAAATGGTCCATTCTAAATCAAAACAAATTTCATACATATATTATTTAGTATATGTAAAGACAAGATTAAATCAAGAATAGTCTGATTGGTGACAATATTAGTCTATCCACTTGTGAATGATGCCCTTTTTCAAATCATAGTCGCTCACCTCATGTAGCCTAGCCCATAGGCCTATATGTTTTTGATAAGGTTTGTATCACAACTAAAGTGGCCAAATAACTTCTTAAAATTAAGATCATGAATCTGCTTTACAACGGGGTGTAGAGCCTAACTGGCAAACATAAACAGCGTGTGAGTGTCAAGTTTGGGGAAGATAATTTTCATCATAAAAATGCACCTTTATAATAAAAGCATTACATGCATAATCGCATATGCGGTCACTTTTGAGAATGGTATTTTTCCGCTAATGGAACATTTGTGCTTATAGCCTACTGCCATGTGCGCATTGCTGCGCTTATAATGTGAAGAAATAGCCTAATAGTTTATCAACATTTTAAGCTAAACGTTCTGATCTGTTGCGTCAGCCACATTGCGTAAAAAAGGTTTTTTGATGCTAGTGGTTGTATTAATTTAGGATCTATCGCATCCCACAACTGTCACGGACTATGTTTGGAATATTATTTATTTATTTATTATGTGTGGAAGCCTGGAGATGCTAAATGTGTTTATGTTAATGAACGTCAATTACTGTGAGTCCGACAGTTATTTGCTTGACAATCACCGGCTGACTAAATTCCGTGACCACCACAGCCCTGTATAGGCCACCAAAGCACTGCCCCACTTTCTTTACAGATCTATCTGAGCTATTGTCTATTGTCCTTGAGAACTATGATCAAATCATTGTGTTGGGTGATTTTAATATTCATGTTGACAAAGAGACTGACTCCAAGGCCATTGAATTTACGAATCTGTTGAGCTCTATGGACTTTATCCAACGTGTTACTGGGCCCACCCATAACCACAGCCATACTCTGGACCTGGTTATTACCAAGGGGCTTTCTGTTGACATATCCTCTACGGCCATACTCTGGACCTGGTTATTACCAAGGGGCTTTCTGTTGACATATCCTCTACGGCCATACTCTGGACCTGGTTATTACCAAGGGGCTTTCTATTGACATATCCTCTACGGCCATACTCTGGACCTGGTTATTACCAAGGGGCTTTCTATTGACATATCCTCTATTGTTGATGTTGCTTTATCTGATCACCACTGAGGATGTTTTACAACCTTGTTGCCCATAGCAACACAGGGTAATACGTAACGCATTATTAAGAAACACTATCTTACCTCTGAGCGTATGAACAATACTCCACCACCTATTCTGCATTCCTCTTGTGATGATTTAGTTGATAACTTTAATAGCAAATTAAGGGCAACCATTGATGCCATGGCTCCAGTACAGCTGAAAAAGGCCTCATCCAAACAGAGAGCCCCTTGGATGAGTGAGGAAACTAATCAATTAAAGAGAAATTGCAGAAAGGCAGAGCGGAAGTGGAGAAAGTCAAAGGTTCAGGTCCATCATGATATTCTGAGAGAGCAACTTGGCATACAGTGGGGAAAAAAAGTATTTAGTCAGCCACCAATTGTGCAAGTTCTCCCACTTAAAAATAATTAATTAAATAATCCTACAATGTGATTTTCTGGAAGTTTTTTTCTCATTTTGTCTGTCATAGTTGACGTGTACCTATGATGAAAATTACAGGCCTCTCTCATCTTTTTAAGTGGGAGAACTTGCACAATTGGTGGCTGACTAAATACTTTTTTCCCCCACTGTATATAGGAAGGCAATTAGAAATGCCAGATGGGCTCATTTTTCTAAATTGATCACTAATAATCAGTGCTCTTCTCGACCATTGATGGTCTGATAAATCCTACCCCCTCAAACCTATGTGAACTTTCCTCCACATCTAAATGTGATGAGTTTGCGGCATATTTCAGAGATAAGATAACCAACATTAGGCTGGGTTTCAGTCAAGCAAGACCTGATGAGAAGTTTGATGATATGTGCCCTAGCCTACCAAATGTATTTATTTTCCCTGGTTGACACAGACATGCTCAGGAAAGTGATGCCACAACTTAAGCCTTCTACCTGCCTTCTCGATCCTATCCCCACCACCTTCTTCAAAACAGTTTTTAAATTGCATATCTGAAGAAGTGCAAGCTATTGTTAATCACTCCCTGTTCACAGGCACTTTCCGCACTGCACTAAAAACTGCTATGGTGAAAACCCCTGAAGAAAAGTAATCTAGATTCTTCAGCTCTTAGCAATTTTCAGTCAATCTCCAACCTTCCATTCTTAAGCTAAATTCTGGAGAAATACAGCTAAACAGAAAAGCTAAAATATGTTTTATTAAGTGTCAACTATATTTTTGAAAAATTCCAATCTGGTTTTCTTGCTCACCACAGCACAGACACAGCCTTAGTTAAAGTGGTAAATGATATTAGAGCCAACACAGATGCCAAACAGCTCTTGTAATCTTAGATTTAAGTGCTGCATTCGATACTGTTGACCATGATGTCCTTCTGGACAGACTGGAGAGGTGGGTTGGCCTCTATGGTCCAGTTATAAATTGGTTTAGGACCTATTTAACCGGTCGAGAGATTTTTGTCACCCTTGGTGAACATAACTCAGAGAAAATACATATCACATGTGGCGTTTCATAAGGTTCGATTTAGGGTCCGGCACTGTTCAGTTTATATATGTTACCCCTTGGCAGCAGTATCAGATAGCACAGCATTGATTTTCACTGCTACGCAGACACAGCTTTACATTTCTGTGTCACCAGAGGATTTTATCTTCACAGAAAAATTATTAGACTGTACAGTCGTGGTCAAAAGTTTTGAGAATGACACGAATACTAATTTTCACAAAGTCTGCTGCCACAGTTTTGATGATGGCAATTTGCATATAATCCAGAGTGTCATGAAGAGTGATCAGATGAATTGCAAAATCCCTCTTTGCCATGAAAATGAACTTAATCCCAAAAAAACATTTCCACTGCATTGTGGTCCTCTGTAGCTCAGCTGGTAGAGCACAGCGCTTGTAACGCCAAGGTAGTGGGTTCGATCCCCGGGACCACCCATACACAAAAATGTATGCACACATGACTGTAAGTCGCTTTGGATAAAAGCGTCTGCTAAATGGCATATTATTATTTATTATTATTATTTCAGCCCTGCCACAAAAGGACCAGCTGACATCATGTCAGTGATTCTCTCGTTAACACAGGTGAGAGTGTTGACAAGGACAAGACTAGCGATCACTCTGTCATGCTGATTGAGTTAGAAGAACAGACTGAAAGCTTTAAAAGGAGGGTGGTGCTTGAAATCATTGTTATTCCTCTGTTAACCATGGTTACCTGCAAGGAAACACGTGCCGTCAAAATTGCTTTGCACAAAAAGGGCTTCACAGGCAAGGATATTGCTGCTAGTAAGATTGCACCCAAATCAACCATTTATCGGATCATCAAGAACTTCAAGGAGAGAGGTTCAATTGTTGTCCAATGCCTTTTCCAGCATGATGGACCACCTTGCCATAAGGCAAAAATGATAACTAAGTGGCTCGGGGAACAAAACATCGACAATTTGGGTCCATGGCCAGAAAACTCCCCAGACCTTAATCCCATTGAGAACTTGTGGTCGATCCTCAAGAGGCAGGTGGACAAACAAAAACCCACACATTCTGACAAACTCCAAGCATTGATTATGCAAGAATGGGCTGCCATCAGTCAGGATGTGGCCCAGAAGTTAATTGACAGCATGCCAGGGCGGATTGCAGAGGTCTTGAAAAAGAAGGGTCAACACTGAAAATATTCACTCTTTGCATAAACTTAATGTAACTGTCAATAAAAGACTTTGACACTTATGGAATGCTTGTAATTATACTTCAGTATACCATAGTAACATCTGACAAAAATATCTCATAACACTGAAGCAGCGAACTTTGTGAAGACCAATACTTGTGTCATTCTCAAAACTTGTGACCACGACTGTATAGTGATTTAAATACTTGGATGGCTCACAAGCTAAATCAAGACAAGACCGATGTACTTATTGTTGGAGCCAAAGCACAGAGAGAATCTGGACGCACATTATAATTCACAGGCAATAAAGATAAAACACCAGGTAAAAAACCCAGGTGTTATTTTAGATTCTGAACTCAATTTCGAATCACACATTAGGAATGTGACCTGAGGAATATTGCCACGGTGTGGCCGTTTCTCTCTCAGGCTGATACAGAGAGACTCATCCATCCTTTTATTACAAGCAGGCTTGACTACTGTAATGCTCTCCTGTCTGATCTACCCAAGAGAGCCATTGGTCAACTGCCAAACATACAGAATGCTGCAGCACGGGTACTGAACAAGACCAGATGGAGACCACACATTTAAGGTCTCTGCACTGTCTGGCTGCCTGTGAGTTTTATAATTAATTTTAACATTATTCTATACGTTTTTAAATCAATCCACGATTGTGCCACCCCAATAAATGTCAGACATGCTTTTAAATTATGTACCCAGTAGGTCCCTCAGGTCCTCTGGCACTGGCCTTTTAACTATCCCAAAGCCTAGGCCCTAGAGGCATGGAGAGGCAGCCTTTAGTTACTATGCCCCCAGCCTCTGGAATAGCCTGCCACAGAACCTGAGGGGGGCTGAAACTCTGGACATTTTTAAATATATATTAAAACACATCTTTTTAGTTTTGCTTTTCCTTAGGGTGCTTTTTGTTTTTTAAATAGATTATTATTATAAAGTTTATTGCATTGCATTCCATGTCTGAAATGTGCTGTATAAATAAAGCTTGATTTGATTTGATCTGTCACTCTACAATACAAAGTTGCCAATGTCTTTGCAACTGTTATGAGCAAGCAAAGGGTAAAAGTTGATTCAAAATGGAAACCTAGATGACTGCATTAAAAGATAAATACAGTAGGCTACATAGGCCTTCTGCTAAAGCTAGCTTGGACAGTTACAGAACATATGGATCATGTCACCTGTACTTGACTGACATCTCCAGTTTAGGTTGGATTCTATCAGTGCGGCTTTTGATATTATCGATCACAGTCTGCTGCTGGAAAATCAAATGTGCTATGGCTTTACACCCCCTTCTATATTGTAGATAAAGAGTTACCTGTCTAACAGAACACAGAGGGTGTTCTTTAATGGAAGCCTCTCCAACATAATCCAGGTAGAATCAGGAATTCCCCAGGGCAGCTGTCTAGGCCCCTTACCTTTTTCAATCTTTACTAACGACATGCCACTGGCCTTGAGTAAAGCTCTGAGTAAAGCCAGTGTGTCTATGTATGTGGATGACTCAACACTAGACACGTCAGCTACTACAGCGACTGAAATAACTGCAACACTTAACAAAGAGCTGCAGTTAGTTTCGGAACGGGTGGCAAGGAATAAGTTATTCCTAAATATTTCAAAAACTAAAAGCATTGTATTTTGGACAAATAATTTACTAAACCCTAAACCTCAACTAAATCTTGTAATGAATAATGTGGAAATTGAGCAAGTTGAGGAGACTAAATTGCTTGGAGTAACCCTGGATTGTAAACTGTCATGGTCAAAACATATTGATACAATAGTAGCTAGGATGGGGAGAAGTCTGTTCATAATAAAGCGCTGCTCTACCTTCTTAACAACACTATCAACAAGGCAGGTCCTACAGAGGCTCTAGTTTTGTTGCACCTGGACTACTGTTCAGTCGTGTGGTCAGGTGCCACAAAGAGGGACTTCGGAAAATTGCAGTCGGCTCAGAACAGGGCAGCACGGCTGGCCCTTAAAAGTACACGGGGAGCTAACATGAATGATATGCATGTCAATCTCTCATGGCTCAAAGGGGAAGAGAGATTGACTTCATCACTACTTGTTTTTGTAAGAACTGTTGACATGCTGAATGCGCCGAGTTGTCTGTTTAAACTACTACCTCAAAGCTCAGACACCCATGCATACCCCACAACACAAGATGTCTCTTCACAATCCCCAAGTCCAGAACAGACTATGGGAGGTGCACAGTACTACATAGAGCCATGACTACATGGAACTCTATTCCACATCAGGTAACTGATGCAAGCAGTAGAATCAGATTTAAAAAACAGGTAAAAATACACCTTATGGAACAGCAGAGACTGAGAAGAGACACACACATGGGTACACACACACACATACACACACACACACACTAGCACACGCACTCTACACACACGTACATTATGATATTGTTGTATAGTGGTATTAAACATTTTGTATTGTAGATATGTAGTGGTGTAATAATGTTATATGATGTACTGTTTTATATTTTGTCTTATATGTAATGAAAGCGCTTTAATATGTTATGACCCCAGGAAGAGTAGCTTCTGCTCTGAATCAGCTTGGAGCGGGCATCTCTCATAGCATCTGTTGTACTGTTATATTCCATTGCTCCTCTCCAAATGTTACCTCCAGGTCTTTTACCCATAAGGCCTTTAGGCCTTTACAAGGTCCATTAAATCCACCCATAAGGTGGCTGTATATAAGCCCTGCAGTATGTGGTAATTTGCATAGGATTTCTATTTTAACACTTATATCAGAATGTACTGGGAATATGGTGTTATTCAGTCCTACCTTAAACATACAATCTCTAAGCTGGAGATATCTCCAAAAGTCTTGTTTCTGTAAATTATACTTGGACCTTAGTTCTTCAAAAAGAGGTAAAAGTGTTTTCTTGATAACCTTGGCAACCATTGTTATTTATCCCCTTTTTATAACAATGTTTCCAGAAAACCAAGTGTCCCCCGATTTTCAATTTAGGTTTGTTCCATAATGAAGCAGAGCTCGTCACATTGTTGGATTCTGCAGTCCCACCTTTTGTTGACTCAAATAATCTGATGCTCCGAATAGGGCATTAAGTTCCTCTTCCATGACCACCCAAACTGGCCTTAGCGAGTTCTCAATAAAGAGAGAGCCTATTTGAGCAGCTACATAGGCTTATTGATATAATTGCATGTTAGGGAGCTTTAGTCCTCCCTTCTCAGTCTTTGCCTGTAATCTCGCTAGTTTCATCCTGGCCCTTTTACTGGCCCAAATAAAACTCAGTAATCATTTTGTCTATGGATTTAAAAGTATAGACAGGTATGGACAGTGGTAACATGCTGATGACGTAATTCAGTTCAGGAGCTATGACCATCTTTATAACCTGTATCCTTCCCCCAAATGAGATTCGTAGCTTATCCCAGCTCTTTAACTGGAGTTTAATTTTGTTCAATAGTGGGTGAAGGTTTTCAGAAATCATGTTCTCTAGACCAGGATTTAAAGCGTACCTCAAGTTTTTAGGTACCCATTGAAACCTCCCGCTGAGGAAGTCATTTCTCAGACAATGTTTTGATTTTGGGGCATCACTTCAGATTTGGTCCAGTTTACTAGGTCCAGTAAAGGCGATATGGAGAGTTGGGGGTCTGACATTAAAAGTAATATGTCATCTGCATAAAGTGTTAGGATTAGGGTTAGAGTATATTCTCCCTACCTCCCATAGTAACCCCTTTCATTGATTGATGCAGGCTTCGGCTAATGGTTCTATTGCTATAATACATAGGAGAGGAGAGAGACAGTCACCTTGTCTCGTGCCTCGCCCTGCTGAAAATGGAGATGATCGTAGTCTAGGGATAAGGCTGCCTCTCTGCGTCTAGGGATAAGGCTGCCTCTCTGCGTCTAGGGATAAGGCTGCCTCTCTGCGTCTAGGGATAAGGCTGCCTCTCTGCGTCTAGGGATAAGGCTGCCTCTCTGCGTCTAGGGATAAGGCTGCCTCTCTGCGTCTAGGGATAAGGCTGCCTCTCTGCGTCTAGGGATAAGGCTGCCTCTCTGCGTCTAGGGATAAGGCTGCCTCTCTGCGTCTAGGGATAAGGCTGCCTCTCTGCGTCTAGGGATAAGGCTGCCTCTCTGCGTCTAGGGATAAGGCTGCCTCTCTGCGTCTAGGGATAAGGCTGCCTCTCTGCGTCTAGGCATAAGGCTGCCTATCTGCGTCTAGGGATAAGGCTGCCTCTCTGCGTCTAGGGATAAGGCTGCCTCTCTGCGTCTAGGGATAAGGCTGCCTCTCTGCGTCTAGGGATAAGGCTGCCTCTCTGCGTCTAGGGATAAGGCTGCCTCTCTGCGTCTAGGGATAAGGCTGCCTCTGCATCTATGGATAAGGCTGCCTCTCTGCGTCTAGGGATAAGGCTGCCTCTCTGCATCTAGGTATAAGGCTGCCTCTCTGCATCTAGGGATAAGGCTGCCTCTCTGCGTCTAGGGATGAGGCTGCCTCTCTGCGTCTAGGGATAAGGCTGCCTCTCTGCATCTAGGGATAAGGCTGCCTCTCTGCGTCTAGGGATAAGGCTGCCTCTCTGCGTCTAGGGATAAGGCTGCCTCTCTGCGTCTAGGGATAAGGCTGCCTCTCTGCATCTAGGGATAAGGCTGCCTCTCTGCATCTAGGGATAAGGCTGCCTCTCTGCGTCTAGGGATAAGGCTGCCTCTCTGCGTCTAGGGATAAGGCTGCCTCTCTGCGTCTAGGGATAAGGCTGCCTCTCTGCGTCTAGGGATAAGGCTGCCTCTCTGCGTCTAGGGATAAGGCTGCCTCTCTGCGTCTAGGGATAAGGCTGCCTCTCTGCATCTAGGGATAAGGCTGCCTCTCTGCGTCTAGGGATAAGGCTGCCTCTCTGCGTCTAGGGATAAGGCTGCCTCTCTGCGTCTAGGGATAAGGCTGCCTCTCTGTGTCTAGGGATAAGGCTGCCTCTGATGACAAGCAATAGGGATAAGGCTGCCACTGATGACAAGCAATAGGGATAAATAAGGCTGCCACTGCTATATTTTGTCCTGAAACCTTTACAAGTAAAATCAAGATTCGTCCCTCTTGGTCCTTAAACTCTTTTTCCACTTGAACATGTATCCTTTTGGAAAATAGAATAGAGGAGCATCCTTTTGGTAAGCACCGCCCACCCATCTGTCTCCCACCCTAGGAGCATCCTTTTGGTAAGCACCGCCCACCCATCTGTCTCCCACCCTAGGAGCATCCTTTTGGTAAGCACCGCCCACCCATCTGTCTCCCACCCTATGAACATCCTTTTGGTAAGCACCGCCCACCCATCTGTCTCCCACCCTAGGAGCATCCTTTTGGTAAGCACCGCCCACCCATCTGTCTCCCACCCTAGGAGCATCCTTTTGGTAAGCACCGCCCACCCATCTGTCTCCCACCCTAGGAGCATCCTTTTGGTAAGCACCGCCCACCCATCTGTCTCCCACCCTAGGAGCATCCTTTTGGTAAGCACCGCCCACCCATCTGTCTCCCACCCTAGGAGCATCCTTTTCCAGCAGGTCTCTTGGAGCATAATCACGTCTGAGTGTTTTTGTTTAAGATAATTCAATACCTTTCATCTGTTTAAATATGAACCTAATCCGTTCACATTCCACAACGTAACTTTAATCACATTGGTCATCATATCTGAAAGGTTGTAAATATATTATTACCAAAACGTGACGAGTGTTAGAATATTTTAGGTCAATGCGTTTCTGATAGCCGCTGCTTAGCGAATCAAAGAAAGTGAACCACTGGTAGTGCCCCCCCCCACCTAGAACGACTGGTAGTGCCCCCCCCCCCCCACCTAGAACGACTGGTAGTGCCCCCCTCCTAGAACCACTGGTAGTGCCCCCCCCCACCTAGAACGACTGGTAGTGCCCCCCACCTAGAACCACTGGTAGTGCCCCCCCCCCCCACCTAGAACGACTGGTAGTGCCCCCCCCCACCTAGAACCACTGGTAGTGCCCCCCACCTAGAACGACTGGTAGTGCCCCCCCCCACCTAGAACCACTGGTAGTGCCCCCCCCCCCCCACACCTAGAACGACTTGTAGTGCCCCCCCACCTAGAACGACTGGTAGTGCCCCCCCCCCCCCACCTAGAACGACTGGTAGTGCCCCCCCCACCTAGAACGACTGGTAGTGCCCCCCCACCTAGAACGACTGGTATTGCCCCCCCACCTAGAACGACTGGTAGTGCCCCCCCCACCTAGAACGACTGGTAGTGCCCCCCCCCCCCCCCCCACCTAGAACGACTGGTAGTGCCCCCCACCTAGAACACTAAACTAACCATAGAACAAATATGTCAGAAACAGATCCCAAACCCAAAAGATTTAAAAAATGAAAATACAATATAAAAATGTCCCTCCCCTCTAAACCTGACCTTCATCCGTGTGAAGTGTCCCGAGGTCTTCCGAGCACTGACGCTCCAACTAGAATAAGACCGTTTTACCAACACCAAATATAGGCATGACCATATACAAAGTTGAAATGACAGAGATGACGTGTCAAAGAGATGACATAGGTCAACCAAAAACATTGAACATAAAGACAGGCTGATCATTATTCTGGCAAAGAGAAGAGATGACCTTTCTCATGTAGACTGACACATGAACTGTCTAATCAGAAAGGGAGACCGGTATAGTTCAAAATAATGATAAAATACGATCACTAGCACTTTGGGTTGTGCCCATCACTCATGGCACGAACACGCCTGTTGTGGCCTATATCGACCAACTATTGCTGTTATAAATAAGACTGAAAAATTAAAATAATATATATACAGTGGGGAGAACAAGTATTTTTCCTACTTACAAAGCATGTAGAGGTCTGTAATTTTTATCATAGGTACACTTCAACTGTGAGAGACGGAATCTAAAACAAAAATCCAGAAAATCACATTGTATGATTTTTAAGTATGACTATAATCCTGCTTAATCTAGTACTATAATGCTATCAACTGTAAACCAGAGGAAGCATTCACAGCATAAACACTCAATGAGACTGTTACTCACAACATAGGAAGTTCTCCTATCACCTTAGAGAGAAATGGTAGTCATTCCGTAAAGAACCACCACCCCTCATGCGGATCTTCCATAGCTACTCAAATTGTTCGGGCTCATTGACTTCCGCGACCCACTTCATTGCCTCCTTTGGGTCTTTGAAGCGACGTAGTGATCCTCTCACAGTAACCCAGAACACGGCAGGATCTTGCAACGAGTATTTCAGTCCCCGTTTCATGCATATATGCCTCACCTCCGTGAATGCATTTCTCTTGTCCTGAACATCCTTGGAAAAGTCAGGGGAAAAACTCCACCTTTGTCCCTTTCCAGTGAAAAGTCCTAAGTTATTTTGCTCTGAGCCGGACCTTCTCCCCGTCGGTGTATCTTATGAATTTCAGCAGGATAGGCCGGGGGTTGCGTGGGGCTGGACCTGGGCGCAGTGTCGTCGGTGTCCGATGTGTTCTCTCGATGGTCATGTTGTAAACATCCTCCGGTATGTCCTCAAATAGATTGTGTAAAATGTCTTTCACACAATCCACCTTATTTATGTGGATTTCGGGAACCCCTCCGATCCGAAGTGTGTTTCTCCGAATGTAATTTTCCTGGTATTGAAGTCGTTCTTCGAGTTTTTCCGATCACAGTCTCCATTTTTTTAAACAGTGACGTTTAGGCGGGTGTTCTTGTCCTCCAAAGTTGATATCCTGTCTTCGGCGTGTGTAACTTGGTTGTCGTCCGCTTTTGTTTTCAGCCCACTGTATGTTTTATTTCAGCCACATCTTCGCCCACTTTCGCAATTTTCTCTTCGAGATTTGTTTTCATTTTTGCGAATCTCCTTTAGAACTGGGTCAGCAGGCTGTTCTTCTCCGACATTTTCCTTGCTAGCAGCAGCAGCTGCAGGTAGAGACGACATTTTCATGTTTTTCGTCAAAAGTTTCTGCTTTTGTGCATTTCTATGTCGTTTTTTCCCCCCACGTAACCGATATCTTCGACAAATAGTTAACAAAATGTGTAACTAGGCGTTGAATAATTAGTTAAAATATAGTTGGAGCTACACAGCCTCTTTAGCTAGCTGCTGCTCCGCCACATCGTCGCCGGAAGTTCCGCACAATATTATTTACAAAATTCTTCTTCTTCTTCTTCTTCTTCTTCTTCTTCTTCTTCTTCTTCTTCTTCTTCTTCTTCTCTCAAGTAGATTTAAGTCAAAAGTGTAACTCTGCCACTGAGGAACATTCAATGTCGTCTTGGTAAGCAACTCCAGTGTATATTTTGCCTTGTGTTTTAAGTTATTGTCCTGCTTTTTCAAATCAAATCAAATTGTATTTGTCACATACACGTGTTTAGCAGATGTTATTGTGGGTGTAGCGAAATGCTTGTGCTTCTAGCTCCGACAGTGCCGTAATATCTAACAAGTAATATCTAACAATTTCACAACATATACCCAATACACACAAATCTAAGTAAGGAATGGAATTTAAGAATATATACATATATGGACAAGCAATGACAGAGCGGCATGGACTAAGATACAGTAGAATATTATAGAATACAGTATATACATATGAGATGAGTAATGCAAGATATGTAAACATTATTAAAGTGACTAGTGTTCCATTTCTTAAAATGGCCAGTGATTTCAATAGGCAGCAGCAGCCTCTAGTGTACTAGTGATGGCTATTTAACAGTCTGATGGCCTTGAGATAGAAGCTGTTTTTCAGTCTCTCTGTCCCAGCTTTGATGCACCTGTACTGACCTCGCCTTCTGGATGATAGCGGGGTGAACAGGCAGTGGCTCGGGTGGTTGATGTCCTTGATGATCTTTTTGGCCTTCCTGTGACATCGGGTGCTGCAGGTGTCTTGGAGGGCGGGTAGTTTGCCCACTGTAATGTGTTCGGCAGACCACACCACCCTCTGGAGAGCCCTGTGGTTGTGGGCGGTGCAGTTGCCGTACCAGTGAAACAGCCCGACAGGATGCTCTCAATTGTGCATCTGTAAAAGTTTGTGAGGGTTTTAGGTGCCAAGCCAAATTTCTTGGTTGAAGAGGCTCTGTTGCGCCTTCTTCACCACACTGTCTGCATGTGTGGACCATTTCAGTTTGTCAGTGATGTGTACGCCAAGGAATGTGAAGCTTTTCACCTTCTCCACTGCGGTCCCGTCGATGTGGATAGGGGGGTGCACCCTCTGCTGTTTCCTGAAGTCCACGATCATCTCCTTTGTTATGTTGACATTGAATGAGAGGTTATTTTCCTGGCACCACACTCCCAGAGCCCTCACCTCCTCCCTGTAGGCTGTCTCGTCATTGTTGGTAATCAAGCCTACTACTGTTGTTTCGTCTGCAAACTTGATGATTGAGTTGGAGGTGTGCTTGGCCACGCAGTCATGGGTGAACAGGGAGTACAGGAGGGGGCTGAGCACGCACCCTTGTGGGGCCCCAGTGTTGAGGATCAGCGAAGTGGAGATGTTGTTTCCTACCTTCACCACCTGGGTGCGGCCCGTCAGGAAGTCCAGGACCCAGTTGCACAGGGCGGGGTTGAGACCCAGGGCCTCGAGCTTAATGATGATCTTGGAGGGTACTATGGTGTTGAATGCTGAGCTATAGTCAATGAACAGCATTCTTACATAGGTATTCCTCTTGTCCATGATTGGCACCCTTGACAAAGACGAGCAAAAAAGACTGTAAAATAAATAATCCAGTGTACACAGCTAGCCAATAACAATCCAGTGTACACAGCTAGCCAATAGCAATCCAGTGTACACAGCTAGCCAATAGCAATCCAGTGTACACAGCTAGCCAATAACAATCCAGTGTACACAGGTAGCCAATAGCAATCCAGTGTACACAGCTAGACAATAGTAATCCAGTGTACGCAGCTAGCCAATAGCAATCCAGTGTACACAGCTAGCCAATAGCAATCCAATAAGTACACAGCTAGCCAATAGCAATCCACTGTACACAGCTAGCCAATAGCAATCCAGTAAGTAAGTCTCATCTGAGCCAGAATGGTCCATAGGGCAGGAGCCCATCTCCTGATCCTGTCTCATGAGGCTGCACCAGTACACCCCCTGGACAGGACGCTAGTCTATCTCCTGATCCTGTCTCATGAGGCCGCATCAGTACACCCCTGGACAGGACGCTGATGTACACAGCTAACCAACAGCAATTCAATAAACATTATGTACACATTGGCAACAGCAATCCTAGAGAAACATTCCTATAGCAAGTTGTTTACACACAAAGGTCTGGAAGAGAGGTGGGTCGTGGTGTGGGTCCCTGAGGATGTAAGCTCATCCTGTCTGTCTCGTCTGTCTGATGATGGAGTGTGTATGTGTGTGTGTGTGTGTGTGTCTGTCTGATGATGGAGTGTGTATGTGTGTGTGTGTGTGTGTGTGTGTGTCTGTCTGATGATGGAGTGTGTGTGTATGTGTGTGTGTGTGTCTGTCTGATGATGGAGTGTGTGTGTGTGTGTGTGTGTGTGTGTGTGTCTGTCTGATGATGGAGTGTGTGTGTGTGTGTGTGTGTGTGTGTGTGTGTGTGTCTGTCTGATGATGGAGTGTGTGTGTGTGTGTGTGTGTGTGTGTGTGTGTCTGTCTGATGATGGAGTGTGTGTGTGTGTGTGTGTGTGTGTGTGTGTGTGTCTGTCTGATGATGGAGTGAGTGTACACGTACGCGCACAAACACCGGGCCCAGACAGTCTTGTAGAGAGCGACTGCAGCATCAGAGAAGCGGAGAATGGGAAACATGGCCTTGCAGAAATCCTACATTAAAGGGGCAATCTGTGATTGCTACATCAAGTTATTAATTAGTGATACACAGTTGAAGTCGGAAGTTTACATACACCTTAGCCAAATACATTTAAACTCAGTTTTTCACAATTCCTGACATTTAATCCTAGTAAAAAATCCCTGTCTTAGGTCAGTTAGGATCACCACTTTATTTTAAGAATGTGAAATGTCAGAATAATAGTAGAGAGAATTATTTATTTCATCACATTCCCAGTGGGTCAGAAGTAGTATTTGGTAGCATTGCCTTTAAATTGTTTAACTTGGGTCAAACGTTTCGGGTAGCCTTCCACAAGCTTCCCACAATAAGTTGGGTGAATTTTGGCCCATTCCTCCTGACAGAGCTGGTGTAACTGAGTCAGGTTTGTAGGCCTCCTTGCTCGCACACGCTTTCTCAGTTCTGCCCACACATTTTCTATAGGATTGAGGTAAGGGCTTTGTGATGGCCACTCCAATACCTTGACTTTGTTGTCCTTAAGCCATTTTGTCACAACTTTGGAAGTATGCTTGGGGTCATTGTCCATTTGGAAGACCCATTTGCGACCAAGCTTTAACTTCCTGACTGATGTCTTGAGATGTTGCTTCAATATATCCACATAATTTTCCTTCCTCATGATGCCATCTATTTTGTGAAGTGCACCAGTCCCCCCTGCAGCAAAGCACCCCCACAGCATGATGCTGCCACCCCCGTGCTTCACGGTTGGGATGGTGTTCCTCGGCTTGCAAGCCTTCCCCTGTCACGGACAGAAGAGGACCCAAGAGCGCAAGTTCAAATTCAGAGTTCTTTATTGAAGGTTTCAGGCGGGAAGAGGAGTGCCAGGGGTGTCAGGGGTTCCAGGGGTGCTTGGGGCTCTGGGGTTTTACAGGGTCCTGTGGGTACCTGTGCTCCGGGGGTCACCAAATGTCCGGGGGTGTCCAGTCCAAGTGCTTAGTGTGTGTGTTCCCCAGTGATGGAGCGGCGTATCGGGCTGAGGGTGGTGAAGCGTCTGGGCACGCTCATCTGGTGGTCGGAGACCTGGGGGAACACACACACAACAGCAATATGAATGGCAGGCAGAAGTACAGATCAGGGCTGGGCAAATATCGTGGTGAGAGACAGAAGGCAGAATCGAGTTACCGGAGGGGCTGAAGATCGGAGAGTAGTCGAGGTCCAGAAGGCAGGTCGGGATAGACGGGGCAGTAGAACAAGGAGGCAGTCAAGAAAGGATCGGTATCACAAACAGGAGTCAGAGCGCAGACAGGCAGGTTACTGGTCCGGGTTTGAAGACGATCTGACAGGGCTTGGCTGAAAAACAGGGCTTGATATACTGGGAGAGGTTAGTGGGGAAATGCAGTTCAGCTGGCAGAGTAATTAGAACAGAGTGAGGCAAGGTGAGGATGGTGAGTGGGAAATGCAGTGCAGCTGGCCAGGTAACAAGAGCAGAGCAGGGCGGAGCCAGGTGGAGCTCGTTAGGCAGAGTAGGGAGAGAGTGAGCAGAGTGGCAGAGAATTGAATGCAATTAATGTTGCTACCAGGGAGAGAGAGTGCTCATGACAGGACCCCCCCTCCAAGGGACGGCCCCAGAAGTCCCAAGAACAACATCATGCCGGGAGGGTGGAGGGGAGCAGGCGGCGGGTCAGAACTCCTCCGAGCGGTCCGAGTGAATCTCCTCATCCTCAGAAGGAGCTGGAGGGTCACGGTCGGGAGACAGGACAGGCACTGAGACAGGAGCAGGGTCAGGCACAGGACAGGAAGCAGGGCGGGCAGGACGGCTAGGAACCCCTCTTGGACGGCCCCTACGGATTGCAGGCTGATCAGGATGTAGTCGGTGGAAGTCAGTGATAAGGGTCCGGTCCACTATCCTCCTGGCCGGGATCCAGGTCCTCTCCTCTGGACCATATCCCTCCCAGTCAACGAGGTACTGGAGACCCCTACCCCTTCGCCTAGAGCGGAGCAGCCGCCGGACGGTGAAGACAGGACCGCCATCTACGAGGCGCGGAGGAGGTGGCGCCGGAGCTGCAGGGACCAGGGGACTTTCATGGACCGGCTTGACCTTGGAGACGTGGAAGGTGGGGTGGACCCGCATGGAAGCGGGCAACTGAAGTCGGACCGCCGTTGGACTGATGACTTTCTGCACAAGAAAAGGACCAATGAAGCGAGGGGCCAGCTTTCGTGATTCAACCCGCAGCGGCAGATCCCGGGCAGACAGCCAGACCTTCTGACCAACCCGGTAAGTAGGTGCTGGGGTCCTCCGTCGGTTGGCACCGACGGCGTAGCTGGTTCCAGACTTCAGGAGCACAGTGCGAGCCTGGGCCCAAGTGCGGCGGCAGCGGCGGGCATACGCAAGAGCAGACGGACAGGTGGCATCCGCCTCCTGGCTGGCAAACAGTGGAGGTTGATACCCGTAGACACACTGAAAGGGGGAGAGCCCGGTGGAGGAACTGGTGAGTGAATTATGGGCATATTCCACCCAGAGCAGGTGTTGAGCCCAGGCCCGGGGATTTTGGGAAGCCACACACCTCAGTGCCTTCTCCAGCTCCTGGTTCATGCGTTCAGTCTGGCCGTTTGACTGCGGGTGGAATCCAGACGATAGGCTGGCGGTGGCCCCAAGGAGATGACAGAACTCCTTCCAAAAGGTTGCTGAGAATTGCGGGCCCCGGTCTGACACTATATCCTGGGGTAGGCCATGGATACGAAACACATGTTCCAGGACCACCTGGGAGGTCTCTTTAGCAGAGGGTAGTTTGGGAAGGGGCACGAAGTGGGTCATCTTACTAAAGCGGTCAACAATGGTAAGGATGACTGTGTGTCCGTCAGAGGGCGGAAGGCCCGTAACAAAGTCCAGTGAAACGTGGGACCAGGGCCTCTTGGGTATGAGTAGGGGTTGCAGCAACCCAGCAGGAGGCTGGTTGGGGGTCTTGTTTCGGTTACAAGTGGGACAAGCTCGGATGAATTCTCGGACATCCCGTCTCATCCGCCGCCACCAGAACCGCTGGCGGACCAGATGAAGGGTGCGAGTGATGCCGGGATGACAGGCCAGACGGGATTCGTGCCCCCACTGAATCACAGGTGACCTGAGATTTGCTGGAACAAACAGACGGTTGGGGGCGCTGGTGCTTGGACCTGGCTGGTCCCGAAGAGCCTCCATGACCTGCTTCTCGATCTCCCAGGTGAGGGCCGCTACGACCAAGTGGCTGGGAAGAATGGGGGCTGTCATGGCGGTGGTCTCGTCCTTCTGAAACATCCGGGAAAGAGCATCAGGTTTGATGTTGCGAGATCCCGGGCGGTAGGAGAGCGTGAAATTGAAGCGCGTAAAGAACAGAGACCACCGCTGTTGACGGGAGTTCAGCCTCCTGGCTGTTTGGATATACTCCAGGTTCTTGTGGTCTGTCCACACTACGAATGGTTCCTTTGACCCCTCTAACCAGTGCCGCCATTCTTCAAGGGCGAGCTTGACAGCCAACAGCTCGCGGTTCCCAATGTCGTAGTTGCATTCGGCAGGGGTTAGCCGACGGGAGTAGAAGGCACAGGGGTGCATCTTGCCATCCTCAGCTGCTCTTTGAGAAAGCACTGCACCCACTCCCACGTCCGAAGCATCTACCTCCACCACAAACTGCCTTGCTGCATCTGGCATCTGGAGGATGGGAGCAGAAGTGAAACATGTCTTGAGGATATTGAAGGCCTTATCAGCAGCTGATGTCCATTGGTACGGTTGTTTAGTGCTGGTTAGCGCCGTGAGGGGTGCAGCCACTGTGCTATAGTTTCTGATGAATCTCCTATAAAAGTTGGCAAAGCCCAGGAACTGTTGCAACTTTTTCCGAGACTCAGGAACTGGCCAGGAAGTGACAGCCGACACCTTCGTGAGATCCATCTGAATGCTGCCCTCGGTCACCACATACCCCAGGAATGAAACGGTTTTGGCATGGAACTCGCACTTCTCTGCCTTCACGAAAAGAGAGTTCTCCAGCAGGCGGCGCAGGACCAACTGGACGTGGTGCGTGTGTTCTGACAGAGTCTTTGAGAATATTAAAATATCGTCAAGGTACACAAATACGAACGTATTTAGCATGTCCCTGAGGATATCATTCACTAGGGCTTGAAAAACTGCTGGGGCATTGGTGAGGCCGAAGGGCATGACGAGATATTCATAGTGGCCGGTTGGTGTGTTGAACGCTGTCTTCCATTCGTCTCCCTCCCTCATCCGCACCAGATGGTAGGCATTGCGAAGGTCCAGCTTTGTGAATACAGTGGCTCCCTGCAGCAGTTCGAAGGCAGACGAAAGTAAGGGCAGTGGGTAGCGATTCTTAACCGTGATGTCGTTCAGACCCCGGTAATCTATGCATGGACGAAGAGAACCGTCCTTCTTGCCGACAAAGAAGAATCCCGCTCCTGCGGGGGAAGATGACGGTCTAATTATCCCGGCGGCAAGAGAGTCATTAATGTAGTCCTCCATGGCCTTTCTTTCCGGGGCTGACAGTGAATACAGACGACCCTTGGGAGGTGCTGTGCCAGGCAGGAGATCAATCGCGCAGTCATAGGGTCTGTGTGGGGGTAGAGATGTCGCCTTGGATTTGTTGAACACCTCTTTCAGGCTGTGGTAACAGGCCGGAACATTGGATATGTCGGGGGTAGCGCTAGATCCTTCCCGGTGAACGGGCAGGGTGGCCCCCCTTAAACAGGTCTGGTGACAACTCCTTCCCCACTCACGGACTGTTCCTGTCTCCCAGTCGATGTGGGGGTTGTGCTGACGGAGCCACGGGTATCCAAGAATGAGTGGTTGGCCAGGTGAGTGTAGGAGGTGAAACTGGATGGACTCCTGGTGGTTTCCTGACAGCAGGATTGTCACAGGGGCGGAGATATGAGTGACAGTGCCAAGATGATGCCCATCCAGGGCTCGTGCAGGAATGGGTTGTGTCAGTTGATGATGGTTCACGCCCAGTTGCTGTGCAAGCTCAGGGTCCATGATGTTTGCTTCGGCTCCGGAATCCACAAGGGCGGCCAATGTATGAGTCTTGTCAGAAAGCTGAAGGCGGAGATGAAGCAGGGTCTTTCGGATGGAGGGAGACTGAAGGCTTGTTGAGCTCACCCGGATCTCCCCTACACCTGGTGAGCTGCGGCTTTTGCCGGACAAGTGGCGACACGGTGATTTTCGCCACCACAGTAGAGGCAAAGGTTGGAGCTTAGACGGCGCCGACGCTCCTCGGGAGTCAGAGAGGCACGGCCAATCTCCATGGGCTCAGGCTGATTGAGTTGGCTATGGGACTTGACAGGCAGGGGCTGGACAGAAGCGGTATCGACCCGAGTGCGGATGGCAGGTTGACTGAGACGGCCCTTCTCCCTCCTCCGGGTCTGTATACGGCGGTCAATGCGGACGGCAAGGTCAATGGCGGCATCAAGCGTTGAGGGCGGGTCATGGGAAACAAGCTCGTCTTTGATATAGTCCGCCAGGCTATGGAGGAAGGCTTGCACCAGTGCCTCTGGGTTAAACGAGCTTTGACTGGCCAGGGTACGAAAGTCAATGGAGAAGTCTGCCACTGTCCGATTGCCCTGACGGATGGTGAGCAGAGCTTGTGACGCTTCGGCTGTTGGCGAGCCTAGGTCAAAGACCTTTAACATCTCCTCCTCAAAGGCACTGAAGGAGGCACAGGCTGGGGTTTGCCGGTCGAATTCCGCCGTTCCCCACAACCGAGCTCGACCGGTGAGATGTGTGATGACATACCCCACCTTGGCTCCCTCTGTTGAGAAAGTCCTGGGCTGTAGTGCAAACTGGATTCGGCAGCTGCTCAAGAATGGTCTTACTTGCTTCTGGTTGCCATCAAAACGTTCCGGGTTCCCAATCTTTGGTTCAGGAGCGTGGGGATCTGGTGGCAGCACTGCCGGGCCTGCAGCATTGGGACCTCCAGCGGAGGGATGAAGGAGTGTCGGTGGTACAGGAACAGAAGGACCAGGGGGGGGTGCAGGTGGAGTAGCCGGGTTTGAGAGTAGTTGCAGGGCTTGGGCTAGCTGTTGTTGCTGCAGTTGGAACTGTTGTTGCTGCTGGTTGAATAGCTGGAGAAGGGAAGCGATGTCGCCAGCCATCCGATTTATGTCTCCCTCAGAGCGTTCCAGTCGCTGTAGGGCAGTCATCTCTGGCTCTTCTTCCATCGTGGTCAGGGAGTGCGCTGGGTCCATGATGGTCAGATCGTTCTGTCACGGACAGAAGAGGACCCAAGAGCGCAAGTTCAAATTCAGAGTTCTTTATTGAAGGTTTCAGGCGGGAAGAGGAGTGCCAGGGGTGTCAGGGGTTCCAGGGGTGCTTGGGGCTCTGGGGTTTTACAGGGTCCTGTGGGTACCTGTGCTCCGGGGGTCACCAAATGTCCGGGGGTGTCCAGTCCAAGTGCTTAGTGTGTGTGTTCCCCAGTGATGGAGCGGCGTATCGGGCTGAGGGTGGTGAAGCGTCTGGGCACGCTCATCTGGTGGTCGGAGACCTGGGGGAACACACACACAACAGCAATATGAATGGCAGGCAGAAGTACAGATCAGGGCTGGGCAAATATCGTGGTGAGAGACAGAAGGCAGAATCGAGTTACCGGAGGGGCTGAAGATCGGAGAGTAGTCGAGGTCCAGAAGGCAGGTCGGGATAGACGGGGCAGTAGAACAAGGAGGCAGTCAAGAAAGGATCGGTATCACAAACAGGAGTCAGAGCGCAGACAGGCAGGTTACTGGTCCGGGTTTGAAGACGATCTGACAGGGCTTGGCTGAAAAACAGGGCTTGATATACTGGGAGAGGTTAGTGGGGAAATGCAGTTCAGCTGGCAGAGTAATTAGAACAGAGTGAGGCAAGGTGAGGATGGTGAGTGGGAAATGCAGTGCAGCTGGCCAGGTAACAAGAGCAGAGCAGGGCGGAGCCAGGTGGAGCTCGTTAGGCAGAGTAGGGAGAGAGTGAGCAGAGTGGCAGAGAATTGAATGCAATTAATGTTGCTACCAGGGAGAGAGAGTGCTCATGACATCCCCTTTTTCCTCCAAACATAACGATGGTCATTATGGCCAAACAGTTCTATTTTTGTTTCATCAGACCAGAGGACATTTCTCCAAAAAGTACGATCTTTGACCCCATGTGCAGTTGCAAAC
>NW_028156429.1:0-15000 GCF_964263955.1 Coregonus lavaretus
ATAGTCCAGTGTGTTACTGTAAGTCATTATAGTCCAGTGTGTTACTGTAAGTCATTATAGTCCAGTGTGTTACTGTAAGTCATTATAGTCCAGTGTGTTACTGTAAGTCATTATAGTCCAGTGTGTTACTGTAAGTCATTATAGTCCAGTGTGTTACTGTAAGTCATTATAGTCCAGTGTGTTACTGTAAGTCATTATAGTCCAGTGTGTTACTGTAAGTCATTATAGTCCAGTGTGTTACTGTAAGTCATTATAGTCCAGTGTGTTACTGTAAGTCATTATAGTCCAGTGTGTTACTGTAAGTCATTATAGTCCAGTGTGTTACTGTAAGTCATTATAGTCCAGTGTGTTACTGTAAGTCATTATAGTCCAGTGTGTTACTGTAAGTCATTATAGTCCAGTGTGTTACTGTAAGTCATTATAGTCCAGTGTGTTACTGTAAGTCATTATAGTCCAGTGTGTTACTGTAAGTCATTATAGTCCAGTGTGTTACTGTAAGTCATTATAGTCCAGTGTGTTACTGTAAGTCATTATAGTCCAGTGTGTTACTGTAAGTCATTATAGTCCAGTGTGTTACTGTAAGTCATTATAGTCCAGTGTGTTACTGTAAGTCATTATAGTCCAGTGTGTTACTGTAAGTCATTATAGTCCAGTGTGTTACTGTAAGTCATTATAGTCCACAGAACATGAACCAGCCTCCCCATACTGAGTCCTCTACTAGTCCTCTCATCTGATCTCCCCATACTGAGTCCTCTACTAGTCCTCTCATCTGATCTCCCCATACTGAGTCCTCTACTAGTCCTCTCATCTGATCTCCCCATACTGAGTCCTCTACTAGTCCTCTCATCTGATCTCCCCATACTGAGTCCTCTACTAGTCCTCTCATCTGATCTCCCCATACTGAGTCCTCTACTAGTCCTCTCATCTGATCTCCCCATACTGAGTCCTCTACTAGTCCTCTCATCTGATCTCCCCATACTGAGTCCTCTACTAGTCCTCTCATCTGATCTCCCCATACTGAGTCCTCTACTAGTCCTCTCATCTGATCTCCCCATACTGAGTCCTCTACTAGTCCTCTCATCTGATCTCGCTTTTGTCTTCCACTTCTCCTCTGTTTTATGTCCTCTTTTACACTTTTCTCTCTTTCCCTCCCTCCCCCCTCTCTCTCTCTCTCTCTCTCTCTCTCTCAGTCTGTAATGTTTAATGTATCCATAAAGGCTCTGTCCTGGTTTACAAGGCAAAGTCATTACAGCCAAGCATAAACAACAGGAAATTACATCTTTCACATTCAATAAACCGCAGCACCCTCAGCCGTAAGCACTCCTATTATTTCATATTAGGCACCAAAACGCACTTGGGCGCGCAAAGGCCATGACACACAGGCAGCCCATAGCAGAGACACACACACACAGTACACATGAGCAGACTGTACACACACACACACACACACACACACACACACACACACACACACACACACACACCACATTAGGCCCCAATCCCAATCCAGTTCTCTCTGGAACAGTATCCAGTCTCCATGCTTAGTGTACAGTGTTCCAGGATTTGATTGGCTTTGTCCGTCCTTTGTTTTCCTAATGCTGAATACTGTATAGCCTGAAGCCTTCATTATGGACCTATAGCCTGCCAATGAGCCTTACAGCACAGTGTAATGGTACTGTACCATACTGTACTGTACTGCATAACAGACAGGCCAGGGAGAGAGGGAGGGAGAAGGAGGGAGAGAGAGACTGATCTCCCCAGCAGTCAGTCTAAATAAGGAGAAGGAGAGACAGATCTCTCCAGCAGTCAGTCTAAATAAGGAGAAGGAGAGACAGATCTCTCCAGCAGTCAGTCTAAATAATGAGTAGGAGAGACAGATCTCTCCAGCAGTCAGTCTAAATAAGGAGAAGGAGAGACAGATCTCTCCATCAGTCAGTCTAAATAATGAGTAGGAGAGACAGATCTCTCCAGCAGTCAGTCTAAATAATGAGTAGGAGAGACAGATCTCTCCAGCAGTCAGTCTAAATAAGGAGAAGGAGAGACAGATCTCCCCAGCAGTCAGTCTAAATAAGCCAGTCCTGTTTAATTGCTCCCATTCCCCCTGTAGATCATTTTAACATGGCGTCTTGACTTCTTCACCAGTACGCCAAGCATACAGTACAGTATGTATGAGTAATCCTGTCCACCAAGGAGTCCCTTCCATACCCCCAGGCCTCTGGCCCCAGAGGCCCACAGAACAGAGAGTTATTCAGGCTGACACCTCAGGCCAAGGGCCCTCACTCTAAAGGCTCCAGAACCGGAAGGTCCCGGAACAAGACGACATGGAGCAGGGAGAGAGTTAGAGTTGATAAAGGAGGGATGAGGAGGAGTGAGACAGTGTGACAGAATGTGTGTGAGACAGTGTATGGGAGCTGCTTTCTGTCACAAAGTAAACCTGGAAAGTATAGTCAGTGAGAAAGAATGTCTGTTCGGTGAATATTCATTCACACACACAAACACACACACACACATATTCCGTTCAACACAGAAACCCCCGTCCCATTCGCTCATCTTTAGTTGCCAAGAAAACACTTAGTGTCGCCACGTCTCTCTCTGATCTGGGGACAATCCCCTGTCATTATTCACAGATGGACACTCCAACCAAAACAGGAACAATGGCAAGCATTACATCTGTCCACTATGTCATCCTTCCAATCTTCCATTCCCCTTCACTCATTCCGTTAGCATGGGGAGACCTAACCACACGATACTGCACAGACAGACCGAGAGAGTGTGTTCTTCCTCTTGGAGTCTCTCTAATCAGGATTTAGTTTCCATCTAACATCCTTTATCCACCTCTCTGATAAAGTCTAAATAAAGTTAGAGCCATCTTTAGTCTTTCTCTGTTTGCTTTCTCTCTCTTTTACTTTTTCTCTCACTTTCTCCTTCTCTCTCTCCCTAATTTCTTCCTCTGTCGTGTTTCTAGCTAACTGCTACTGTAGCTGTTGTTGTCGTGTTTCTAGCTAACTGCTACTGGAGCTGTTGTTGTCGTGTTTCTAGCTAACTGCTACTGTAGCTGTTGTTGTCGTGTTTCTAGCTAGCTGCTACTGTAGCTGTTGTTGTCGTGTTTCTAGCTAACTGCTACTGGAGCTGTTGTTGTCGTGTTTTTAGCTAACTGCTACTGTAGCTGTTGTTGTCGTGTTTCTAGCTAGCTGATACTGTAGCTGTTGTTGTCGTGTTTCTAGCTAACTGCTACTGTAGCTGTTGTTGTCGTGTTTCTAGCTAACTGCTACTGTAGCTGTTGTGGTCGTGTTTCTAGCTAGCTGCTACTGTAGCTGTTGTTGTTGTTGTGTTTTTAGCTAACTGCTACTGTAGCTGTTGTTGTTGTGTTTCTAGCTAACTGCTACTGTAGCTGTTGTTGTTGTGTTTCTAGCTAACTGCTACTGTAGCTGTTGTTGTTGTGTTTCTAGCTAACTGCTACTGTAGCTGTTGTTGTTGTGTTTCTAGCTAACTGCTACTGGAGCTGTTGTTGTTGTGTTTCTAGCTAACTTCTACTGTAGCTGTTGTTGTTGTGTTTCTAGCTAGCTGCTACTGTAGCTGTTGTTGTCGTGTTTCTAGCTAGCTGCTACTGTAGCTGTTGTTGTCGTGTTTCTAGCTAACTGCTACTGTAGCTGTTGTTGTCGTGTTTCTAGCTAGCTGCTACTGTAGCTGTTGTTGTCGTGTTTCTAGCTAACTGCTACTGTAGCTGTTGTTGTCGTGTTTCTAGCTAACTGCTACTGTAGCTGTTGTTGTTGTGTTTCTAGCTAACTGCTACTGTAGCTGTTGTTGTTGTGTTTCTAGCTAACTGCTACTGTAGCTGTTGTTGTTGTGTTTCTAGCTAACTGCTACTGTAGCTGTTGTTGTTGTGTTTCTAGCTAACTGCTACTGTAGCTGTTGTTGTCGTGTTTCTAGCTAACTGCTACTGTAGCTGTTGTTGTCGTGTTTATTTTGAATTCTAAATGGCTGGATTACTTTAGCCTCATGTAACAGTTTCCACAGCAATGGGAAAAGGTCTGGTCCTGGCTAGTCCTGGCCCAGTACTGTACATTAGCAGGAAAAGGTCTGGTCCTGGCTAGTCCTGGCCCAGTACTGTACATTAGCAGGAAAAGGGCTGGTTCTGGCTGGTCATGCTACAGTACTGCACAGTAGCAGGAAAAGGTCCTGGCTGGTCTTGCTACAGTACTGTACAGAAGATCACTTCATGGAGCTAATGCACTGGTTGCGGTGCATGAAAATTCTCAGCAACAAAAGAGTGATCAAATTAGGATCCTACATCTGTAGATATTCCTGCTTTGCACTTGGGTCCTACTGTCTTCATTGATAAAAGTATCTGCTTGTAGAACGGTGCTTGTATGTTTTTTGACTGATATGCAATGTTTTAATGCTTTTTGTTTCCTCACGGTAAGTAATGATATTACCAAAGGAATCTCTACCTAACCTTTTTCCTCCATTTCTTATCTAACCAATAATCTTCCTTATTCCATGCTGCGTTGGACTAACTAACCAATAGGATGATGAGGAGGGCATCTGGGCATAGCCAATCCCTGCCCTCTCTCTCTCTCTCTCCACCATTTTGTACAGAAGGGTGAGCGATCGTCTTTTTACTGGAGAATGCTGCCTTCTTCATAATCGTAATTTCTTCCTCTTTCACATCATTTCTTCCTCTTTTTGTATTTCTTTCTTCCTCTTGTGTTGTGCTCCGTGATGTTTGATCTCCTGTTGCTTGTCACCTCGTTCTCTAACCTTGTTCTTTCATTTAATCCATCCTTTTTCTTCAAAACATTTCTGGTCCACTTTAGACCTTTCAGTGACCGTTTGTTTCATCATTGATCTCCCATCTTTATGTTATCTGATATTTGGTGGTCTAGGTGTTTGTGCTACTTTGTTGAATATGCTTTGTGTTTGGACCTGAAATCAGCATTTTTAAAAACACACAGGTACACACACACACACACACACACACACACACACACACACACATATGTATACATCTAAGTTCTGTATCTGCTTAGATATCGTAGTGCGTCATGGAAACATACCACACACACCATGTACACTACTCGAAGCTTGGCTCTGATTAGCTAACCATATTCAAATAAATTACTGTCATCTGAAATATAATATTCAGTCCGATCCCTCTTGGCTTACTGTTTGGCTCTCAGAGAGAGAGAGAGAGAGAGAGAGAGAGAGAGAGAGAGAGAGAGAGAGAGAGAGAGAGAGAGAGAGAGAGAGAGAGAGAGAGAGAGAGAGACGGAGGGAGACAGACAGACAGAGAGAGAGAGAGAGAGAGAGAGAGAGAGAGAGAGAGAGAGAGGGAGGACCTGGCCACTCTCTTTTCCTTCCTCTCTCCTTCCAACAACAGCGTTCTCATGTTCTCTCTTCCGCTGACAATTTTGATGGATGGCCTTGTGGATGCAAATTGAAAGTACAGCTCTACTGTACGTGCTCCTCCATATGAGCAGCACATGTTTCCTTTATATGCCGTTAGCCTGGTGCGTTAGCGTGTTGCTACAACTGGCGCTGGTTCTCTATGGGCTTTCCCACAACAGAGGCTAACATGTTAGCAGAACGCTAACATTCTAGCACAGGTTCCCCTTGGGCTTTCCTACAACAAATGCTAACATGCTAGCAGGGCACTAACACGGCTACAGGCCCTGACACTGTTGCTCTAGTGGTAATTAATTAGCCTTTAGCGCTCCCCTGCTGATACTAGCGGCAGAAATCCTGCATGCTGGAATGTACATACACCGCCTGAGCAGTTGCGTACAGGAGACACACACATGCGTGTGCAATTCACCATAGAGCATTGCTTTAGAACAGTGAGGTATTGTGCAGGTCCTGAACTGTACACAGTGACAGGAATCACTTAGCCAGAACTGTGGCTCCTTTCTCCCACTAGCTCTCATTACCTTCTGACCCACAGGCTGGGCTCCTCAATAACACTGACCCAAAGGCCCGAGCTCCTCAATAACACTGACCCACAGGCCGGGCTCCTCAATAACACTGACCCACAAGCTGGGCTGCTCAATAACACTGACCCACAGGCCGGGCTCCTCAATAACACTGACCCACAAGCTGGGCTGCTCAATAACACTGACCCACAGGCCGGGCTGCTCAATAACACTGACCCACAGGCCGGGCTCCTCAATAACACTGACCCACAAGCTGGGCTCCTCAATAACACTGACCCACAAGCTGGGCTGCTCAATAACACTGACCCACAGGCCGGGCTCCTCAATAACACTGACCCACAAGCTGGGCTGCTCAATAACACTGACCCACAAGCTGGGCTCCTCAATAACACTGACCCACAGGCCGGGCTGCTCAATAACACTGACCCACAGGCCGGGCTCCTCAATAACACTGACCCACAAGCTGGGCTCCTCAATAACACTGTCAAACATACAGTATATCTGAATCTATATACTGCATAATCTGTAGTATGCTATCTACTTGAAATAGTATAACTATGCAGAAAGTCTACAGTTTCTGAATATGTGTTGTACATTTGAAAAGGTACAGGTGTACAGTAAGTCTGCAGTATTTTAAACTTTGTCACTCAAATGAAGGAGTACTTCCTGTCCATTTTGGTGTTTACAGTCCCTTCTAGTTTAGTTGTACACAGTACCGTTACAGTACCACCCTGCTAGTCTGTGAAGTTTAATAAAAACAGTTCACTATGAATCAAGTTTAACAGTCTAAACACAGGCGTGACATTTAGCCTTCTGAGCTATCAGTAGACCTTTTAACATCCCCCACACAAACACACACGCTCACACACACACACACACACACACACACACACACACACACACACACACACACAACCACCACTACCCTGATTTAAACCAAAGTAAGGAGCCTAAAGCTCTACTCTCTGCACTTTGAGCCTTGTTTTATTGGACAGATGAGCCACTACCTATGTATGTAGCAGGCCCATGTACTAACATGACTCAATAAAACAAGTCTGGGTGGGTGGTCGAACCTCTCTCTCTCTATATACTATCTCATGTACGTAGCAGGCCCATGTACTAACATAGCTCTGAGCCCTGGTTCAATAAAACAAGTCTGGGTGGGTGGTCCAACCTCTCTCTCTCTATGTACTATCTTGTGAGTAGCAGGCCCATGTACTAACATGACTCAATAAAACTAGTGTGGGTGGGTGGTCGAACCTCTCTCTCGATATATACAGTATCTCATGTCTCTATAGACTATCTCATGTATGTAGCAGGCCCTAGGGCTGTTGCGGTGACCGTATTACCGCCACACCGGCAGTCATGAGTCATGACCGCAGTAAAATTCCACGTGACCGCTGAGTCACGGTAATCACCTCTTATGCACTCAGGACATGCGTTGGTAGTAGCCAACTCGCTAACGACCCGGCTAATGGCCTGGTACTCAGGGCTCTATTGTCCCACTAACCACTCTGACATCAATGCAAATGCCATCGAAAATCACATCGAACACTTATCATCAAACACAGTACCGTGTTTTTAAAACTCACCTCATTGTGATTGACCAATTTGGAGAAAGAAGTTCAACAACAGGTTGAAACTGAGTGGAAAACATGGTCGCTGTGGATGTTGTTTCAAAGTCTAACAACGAAATGGACGATGGTGATGATTCATTCAAAACACCATTAGGCATATTAGAGCTTATGCATATGCATAGTGCCTTCGGAAAGTATTCAGACCCCTTCCCTTTTTCCACATGTTGCTACGTTACAGCCTTATTCTAAAATTGATTAAATACATTTTTTCCTGATCAATCTACACACAATAACCCATAATGACAAAGCGAAAACAGTTTTTTTTATAAATGTTTGCTAATTTATTACAAATAAAAAACAGGAATACCTTATTTACATAAGTATTCAGAGCCGTTGCTATGAGACTCGAAATTGAGCTCAGGTGCATCCTGTTTCCATTGATCATTCTTGAGATGTTTCTACAACTTGATTGGAGTCCACCTTTGTTAAATTCAATTGATTGCATGTCAGAGCAAAAACCAAGCCATGATGTCGAAGGAATTGTCCTTAGATCTCCGAGAAAGGATTGTGTCGAGGCACAGATCTGGGGATGGGTACCAAAAAATGTCTGCAGCATTGAAGGTCCCCAAGAACACAGTCGCCTCCATCATTCTTAAATGGAAGTAGTTTGGAACCACCAAGACTCTTCCTAGAGCTGGCCGCCCGGCCAAACTGAGCAATCGGGGAGAAAGTCCTTGGTCAGGGAGGTGACCAAGAACCCGATGGTCACTCTGACAGAGCTCCAGAGTTCCTCTGTGCAGATGGGAGAACCTTCCATAAGGACAACCATCTCTGCAGCACTCCAGCAATCAGGCCTTTATGGTAGAGTGGCCAGACGGAAGCCACTCCTCAGTAAAAGGCACATGACAGCCCGCTTGGAGTTTGCCAAAAGGCACCTAAAGGACTCTCAGACCATGAGAAACATGATTCTCTGGTCTGATTAAACCAATATAGAACTCTTTGGCCTGAATGCCATGTGTCACGTCTGGAGGAAACCTGCCACCATCCCTACGGTGAAGCATTGTGGTGGCAGCATCATGCTGTGGGGATGTTTTTTAGTGGCAGGGACTGTGAGACTAGTCAGGATCGAGGCAAAGATGAACGGAGCAAAGTACAGAGAGATCATTGATGAAAACTTGCTCCAGAGCGCTCAGGACCTCAGACTGGGGTGAAGGTTCACCTTCCAACAGGACAACGACCCTAAGTACACAGCCAAGACAACGCAGGAGTGGCTTCGGGACAAGTCTCTGAATGTCCTTGAGTGGCCCAGCCAGAGCCCCGACTTGAACCCAATCGAACATCTCTGGAGAGACCTAAAAATAGCTGTGCGGCGACGTTCCCCATCCAACCTGACAGAGCTTGAGAGGATCTGCAGAGAAGAATGGGAGAAACTCCCCAAATACAGGTGTGCCAAGTTTGTAGCGTCATACCCAATAAGACTCGAGGCTGTAATCGCTGCCAATGGTGCTTCAACAAAGTACTGAGTAAAGGGTACTTATGTAAATATAATATTTCCGTTTTTTATTTTTTATAAATTTGCAAACAATTCTAAAAACTTTTTTTGCTTTGTCATTATGGGGTATTGTGTGTAGATTGATTAGATTTTTTAAATATTTTAAATCAATTTTAGAATAAGGCTGTAACGTAAACAAAATGTGGAAAAATTCAAGGGGTCTGAATACTTTCCGAATGCACTGTATGAGCCCAAGCCCGAAATAAAGAACTAAATTAAAATTATTACTCATGGCAACAACAAAAACACAACAATTAAACAAATTCTTAAATCAGTTTTCTAGCATTTTTTATATTTTCATAATTAATAGGCTGACTCATTACCTTTAGCTACATAATATCTCACCACCGTGCATTTCCATCTCCTCCCCTCTCTCCTTCATTCCTTTCTCGAGCGCGCAGAGAGAGGGGCTGTCAACAGTCTAATGAAATATGTTTCCTTGTGAAAACATGTTGCTATCGATGTTTCCGAACATACAGTGAGGGAAAAAAAGTAGATTTTGTACGTTTGCCCACTGACAAAGACATGATCAGTCTATAATTTTAATGGTAGGTTTATTTGAACAGTGAGAGACAGAATAACAACAAAAAAATACAGAAAAACGCATGTAAAAAATGTTATAAATTAATTTGCATTTTAATGAGGGAAATAAGTATTTGACCCCTCTGCAAAACATGACTTAGTACTTGGTGGCAAAACCCTTGTTGGCAATCACAGAGGTCAGACGTTTCTTGTAGTTGGCCACCAGGTTTGCACACATCTCAGGAGGGATTTTGTCCCACTCCTCTTTGCAGATCTTCTCCAAGTCATTAAGGTTTCGAGGCTGACGTTTGGCAACTCGAACCTTCAGCTCCCTCCACAGATTTTCTATGGGATTAAGGTCTGGAGACTGGCTAGGCCACTCCAGGACCTTAATGTGCTTCTTCTTGAGCCACTCCTTTGTTGCCTTGGCCGTGTGTTTTGGGTCATTGTCATGCTGGAATACCCATCCACGACCCATTTTCAATGCCCTGGCTGAGGGAAGGAGGTTCTCACCCAAGATTTGACGGTACATGGCCCCGTCCATCGTCCCTTTGATGTGGTGAAGTTGTCCTGTCCCCTTAGCAGAAAAACACCCCCAAAGCATAATGTTTCCACCTCCATGTTTGACAGTGGGGATGGTGTTCTTGGGGTCATAGGCAGCATTCCTCCTCCTCCAAACACAGCGAGTTGAGTTGATGCCAAAGAGCTCGATTTTGGTCTCATCTGACCACAACACTTTCACCCAGTTCTCCTCTGAATCATTCAGATGTTCATTGGCAAACTTCAGACGGGCCTGTATATGTGCTTTCTTGAGCAGGGGGACCTTGCAGGCGCTGCAGGATTTCAGTCCTTCATGGCGTAGTGTGTTACCAATTGTTTTCTTGGTGACTATGGTCCCAGCTGCCTTGAGATCATTGACAAGATCCTCCCGTGTAGTTCTGGGCTGATTCCTCACCGTTCTCATGATCATTGCAACTCCACGAGGTGAGATCTTGCATGGAGCCCCAGGCCGAGGGAGATTGACAGTTATTTTGTGTTTCTTCCATTTGCGAATAATCACACCAACTGTTGTCACCTTCTCACCAAGCTGCTTGGCGATGGTCTTGTAGCCCATTCCAGCCTTGTTTAGGTCTACAATCTTGTCCCTGACATCCTTGGAGAGCTCTTTGGTCTTGGCCATGGTAGAGCGTTTGGAATCTGATTGATTGATTGCTTCTGTGGACAGGTGTCTTTTATACAGGTAACAAGCTGAGATTAGGAGCACTCCCTTTAAGAGTGTGCTCCTAATCTCAGCTCGTTACCTGTATAAAAGACACCTGGGAGCCAGAAATCTTTCTGATTGAGAGGGGGTCAAATACTTATTTCCCTCATTAAAATGCAAATCAATTTATAACATTTTTGACATGCATTTTTCTGGATTTTTTTGTTGTTATTCTGTCTCTCACTGTTCAAATAAACCTACCATTAAAATTATAGACTGATCATTTCTTTGTCAGTGGGAAAACGTACCAAATCAGCAGGGGATCAAATACTTTTTTCCCTCACTGTATTTCACTTGGTTTCCCAAATTAAGCACTGGGTAGCTGCAGGAACAGGGTTGGACAGCCCATGGCATTCAGAGTTTGGGCAGAATGTGGCTGGTGCTTGGAGTGAAATAACCAGAGTAGCCTACCTGGCATGATTGAAAAACTAACAGGCGGGAAAGCGGCCTCCATTCGCTATTTGAGTGCATACGGATGACATTAATTTTTTTGCCCCTGCCCCTGTTCCTGCCCATTTGATAATGGGCCATTCTAAATGGAAACTAATTTGACATATTAGTAAAGATAAGATTCAATTGAGAATAGTCTGATGGGTGAAAATACTTTCTCAACTCATCAATAGCCTATAGTCACACCATGCTGCCCATATATGATTTGATTTCTAACACATTCTAAGGTTTGTATCATTCACAACTAAAGTTGTCAAATAACTCTAAATCTGGTGTGTAGGACCTGTTTCAAATGATCACTTTTACGCTCAACATAGCCACTTCATATGCGTACTCGCTCCAGAATGTGAAAAAATATCCTTTCTATTTTATTAAGCTAAGTTCTATTATATTCTTCTTACTATAATATCATATAATATAAAATAATGGCACGGGACTTATAAGCATGTATTGTCTGCTAAATGAACAAGCCTACAGCCTATGGCATGGAGCATAGCCAGATAACAAACTCATATTCTGTTCTTCTGAAATAAATGTTCTTCATATCATGATGTTTCTTTAGACATGCCTAAAATAAATTATGGATTTATTGTGAAGGTGTATATTAAATTGATGTATTATACTTTTTTATGTAGATGTTCCAAAGGGGCGGATCAGCGGTTGTATGCTTGGAGGCCTGGAGATGCTAAACGTGTTTATGTTAATTAATGGTCATTTACCGTGAGACTGGCAGGCTTTTACAAGACAATAACTGGCTGACAAAATGTCATGACCGCCACAGCCCTAGCAGGCCCATATACTAACGTGACTCAATAAAACTAGTATGGGTGGGTGGTCGAATCTCTCTCTCTCTCTGCTAATCACTTTCTCCATCTCTTCTTCGTTAACTCCATCGTGTTATGCTATATGGTGTGCAGCCCAGCAGAAAACACATTGTTGCTTTAGATAATTGATGCACGTCTGTGTTTTGGTGGAGGTTCCTGTCTTCATTGTAACCCAATGTGTGACTTCATTGTTACCAGTATGTGTGTGGTCTCTGGTTTCTGAATGGAGAGCTCTAAAACTGTCACCTTGGAGACGGAGAAAACTTGTGAGACTGGTTATTAATGTCCCGTACTCTTACTTCAGTTAGATGTATTAGTTGACATTACATAATGCATTTGATAGAAGGAGACCGCTGAGGGGAAGAAGAGAGAGGTTAGCAGGTTTTAGGGAGACTTGTATTCCTCTTCCCTCTGATAGAGAGTTACACAGACACACACACACACACACACACACACACACACACACACACACACACACACACACACACACACACACACACACGCACACGCACACACACACACATGCTCTGTGGGTTTGGGCAGGGTGGATGGGGCTGGACACCACTTATGTACCATTATCTAGTAGGACTATAATGCGGTCAGGGGGAATAGTCAATACGCTGGCTTATTTACTAAGGGGTTGACGAGCAATTTATACCAGACCAGTGTTTCCTCTGGAGAGAGAGAGAGCTAGAGAGGGAGGGAGGGAGGGAGGGAGGGAGAGCAAAAGAGAGAGAGAGAGAGTGAGGGAGAGAGCGAGCGATAGAGAGACCTCAAACACGCTCTTGTCCCTGTCTCCTGTCTCACCACCACTCTCCCTCTCTTTTAGGAGATAGCTTTAGAAGCCAGACCCATGATTTGATTTAAGAGGCCTACTTAGCTCATGGAGATTATACTCAAACAACAGAACACAGAGGCCTACTTAACTCATGGTGATTAAACCCAAACAACAGAACACAGAGGCCTACTTAACTCATGGTGATTATACTCAAACAACAGAACACAGAGGCCTACTTAACTCATGGAGATTATACTCAAACAACAGAACACAGAGGCCTACTTAACTCATGGTGATTAAACCCAAACAACAGAACACAGAGGCCTACTTAACTCATGGAGATTATACTCAAACAACAGAACACAGAGGCCTACTTAACTCATGGTGATTAAACCCAAACAACAGAACACAGAGGCCTACTTAACTCATGAAGAGGCCAAGTCATTTGACTTTGATGACAGTGGGTGGACATTAGGAACTGTGTGGACCAGTGGAGGCTGGTGCGAGGAGCTATAGGAGGACAGGCTCCTATAGCTGAATGGAACGGAGTCAAACATGTGGTTTCCATATGTTTGATGTGTTTGATACTGTTCCATGTATTTAATTCCGGCTATTACAATGAGCCCGTCGTCCTATAGCTCCTCCCACCAGCCTCCACTGGACTGAATTGTCTTAAGGAAATTGTCATTAATGGGGAAATGACTGGGTCATTGGCTTGATAGTTGCACACGCACGCATGCACACACATAGGCACGCACACACACACGTAGGCATGCACATACACACACACACACACACACACACACACACACACACACACACACACACACACTCTTAGTACTGCAATCTTGGGTCAGTTGGTACAGTCATGTTGGAGCGATTGGTTCTTAGATTCTGATGAACTCTGTAGTCTAACCACCCACCAATTCACCCTCATTATTAAACCTTCTCTCCTTACCCTATCTCTATCTCTCTTTCCCCCTCTCTCTCCTTCCCCTCTCTCTATCTCTCTTTCCCCCTCTCTCTCTCCTTCCCCTCTCTCTATCTCTCTTTCCCCCTCTCTCTCCTTCCCCTCTCTCTATCTCTCTTTCCCCTCTCCTCCTTCCCCTCTCTCTCTATCTCTCTATCTCTCTTTCCCCCTCTCTCTCCATCTCTTTTTCCCCCCCTCTCTCCTTCCCCTCTCTCTATCTCTCTTTCCCCCTCTCTCTCCTTCCCCTCTCTCTATCTCTCTTCCCCCCCCTTTCTCTCCTTCCTCTCTTCATGAAAGAACATAGGCCCGGCAGCTGACATACAGTACTGTGTAATTTTTTGAATGAGAAACTGACTCAGCGGTTAGAAAAGGGAACATTTCCACAGCTCTGTTAGGCTCATTAATCCCTTGTTCTCTAGGATCACGGCTTTCTCTCCTTTCTTTCATTGGCAGAATGGATTGTTTGTTCCAACCAACCTCTTTTTCTTTTTGTGATTTTTCAGAGAGATTTTGTTGTGGTATTCTGACCCAAAATATCTCCTAATTAGATTACAATGGGAAACATGTGGTGGGTGGAAATTGCAGGGGGGCTTCGTTAAAGAGTTTGGACTCTGTGGTTTTCATGTGAAATTGGCCTGGGGGGGGAGCGGGAAAAAAACATTTCCGGAGGGAACCAATATAATTATTTGTCATTTATTTGAGTTGGGGGCTGGAGGAAGAAGGGACCAGTCGGCGGAAAAATGATTTTCGGAGGTTATATATTAGAGGGACGGGGACGGGGACGGGGACGGGGACAGGGACAGGGACAGGGACAGGGACAGGGACAGGGACAGGGGGAGTGAAAACATACATTTATTTCACTAGTTTATTTGTCAGGGGCCGTGCACAACAATGATACTACACCAGATTTAGCCATATATCTCAGGGACCGTATATAACAAATATACTAGAAAGGTACATTTCCTAAAGAAAATGTGTGTTCTTGCTTTAGCCGTCTTAAAGTCTTACCAGATTTAACTACAGAGGTAATTTCCATCTTTGTCTCATATCAGAACCCCATATCAGACTATATGAAGACTTCCCATCCATTAGAACAGATAAAGGCTATATGAAGACTTCCCATCCATTAGAACAGA
>NW_028156429.1:17500-32076 GCF_964263955.1 Coregonus lavaretus
AACTATATCAGGGTGTCATTTCTCAGGCAGAAATGTAGATAAAAAATAATGAAATCCTGTTCCCCAAACAAGTGCAAGAACCACAGAGTCAAGAATAGGTTAAATATACAAATAAAATAAAATCAATTAAAAACAATAGCACGTCAACATAAAAACATATAAACATAAATCTGAAAGCGTTGCTCAAACATCCCGTAACAGTCCCGTTATTTTATCTTTGAACCGCTTCATGTCTGCCACATGTTGGGTCGCGCACACATTTTTCAGACAGGGGAAGTGAGTTGCATCACCACCGGCAAGTTGCGTCTCCCACAATGACAGCTTCAACTTGAAAGAACGTATGCTGTCATAATACTGTGTGACAACTTTGTTGCGCCCTTGCAGCTGTTTGTTCAAGTTATTCAGGTGCTCTGTAACATCCACCATAAATGCAAGGTCCTGCATCCATTCTGCGGAATGAAATTCTAACACTGGTTTGCCCTTTTCTTCCATGAACTGTTCAATTTCTTCTCGTAAATCAAAGAAACGCCTCAGCACAGCACCTCGGCTTAACCATCTTACCTCAGTGTGGTATGGCAGGCCATAGATGTGGTCTTTCTCTCTGAGAAGGCTGTCAAACTGACAGTGATTCAGGCTTCTGGATCGGATGAAATTAACAGTTTGGATGACCACCTTCATGACGTTATCCATCTTTAATGACTTGCAACACAAAGCCTCCTGGTGCAAAATACAGTGAAAAGTCAAAAAATCACGTCCTCCATTTGCAGATTGCACTTTCTCTCTGAACTTTGTCACAACGCCTGCTTTTTTCCCGATCATTGAGGGCGCACCATCTGTAGCCAGGCTGACAGCGCGGGACCAGTCCACTCCGACCCTGTCTAGCGCGCCGACGAGTGCGGTAAAAATATCAGCTGCTGTCGTTGTATCTGTCATCGGCACCAACTCCACGAACTCCTCGGTGACGGTCAATGTGTCATCAACTCCGCGGATGAAAATGGCCAGTTGTGCAACATCTGTAATGTCCGTGCTTTCATCAATTGCAACCGAAAACGCAATAAATGACTTTACTTTTTGCTTCAACTGGCTGTCCAAATCCACTGAAAGATCGGAAATCCTGTCTGCAACTGTGTTTCTTGTCAGGCTGATATTTGCAAAAGCCTTGGAACACTCTGCACTCTGCGTCCACTTTTCTCTTTTTTGACAGAGACATATTGGGGCAATGAGGGTGCCAAAGCACATAATGTTAAAAGTAGAAGCCGTAATAAATATCGCGGGCAAAACAATGTAGCTCATTGGCTGCACGTGCTTGACCTACTTGCTCTGCCCCGGTATAAACAGTTTGCTTGCTTAACACAATTGCTATTGCGCCATCCAGTGGACGCAATTGGAACAGCAGTTTATTTTATTGAAAAATTGCAGCGCATTTTTATACTTTACAAAATTATTATTATTAATTTGTTTATTTTTATTTTTTATTTTTTAAATCATCTCGCGGGCCGGATTAAACCCGTTTGCGGGCCTGATCCGGCCCGCGGGCCGGACATTTGACACCCCTGGACACCATATGTGAATTAATTGCCCCCCATCTATCCTCAGAGTTCGTACTGCTTGGTGACCTAAACTGGGATATGCTTAACACCCCGGCCATCCTACAATCTAAACTAGATGCCCTCAATCTCACACAAATTATCAACGAACCTACCAGGCACAACCCTAAATCCGTAAACATGGGTACCCTCATAGATATCATCCTGACTAACTTACCCTCTAAATACACCTCCGCTGTCTTCAACCAGGATCTCATCGATCACTGCCTTATTGCCTGCGTCCGTAACGGGTCCGCGGTCAAACGACCACCCCTCATCACTGTCAAACGCTCCCAAAAACACTTCAGCGAGCAGGCCTTCCTAATTGACCTGGCCCAGGTATCCTGGATGGATATAGATCTCATTCCGTCAGTAGAGGATGCCTGGTTGTTCTTTAAAAGTAATTTCCTCTCAATCTTAAATAAACATGCCCCATTCAAAAAATACAGAACTAAGAACAGATATAGCCCCTGGTTCTCCTCAGACTTGACTGCCCTTGACCAGCACAAAAACATCCTGTGGCATACTGCATTAGCATCAAATAGCCCCCGCGATATGCAACTTTTCAGGGAAGTTAGGAACCAATATACACAAGCAGTTAGGAAAGCAAAGGCTAACTTTTTCAAACAGAAATTTGCTTCCTGTAGCACTAACTCCAAAAAGTTTTGGGACACTGTAAAGTCCATGGAAAATAAGAGCACTTCCTCCCAGCTGCCCACTGCACTGAGGCTAGGAAACACTATCACCACCGATAAATCTACAATAATCGAGAATTTCAACAAGCATTTTGCTACGGCTGGCCATGCTTTCCACCTGGCTACCACTACCCTGGCCACCAGCTCTGCACCCTCCGCTGCAACTTGCCCATGCCCCCCCCGCTTCTCCTTCACACAAATCCAGACAGCTGATGTTCTGAAAGAGCTGCAAAATCTGGACCCCTACAAATCTTCTGGGCTAGACAATCTGGACCCTTTCTTTCTAAAACTAGCCGCCGAAATTGTCGCAACCCCTATTACTAGCCTGTTCAACCTCTCTTTCGTAACGTCTGAGATCCCCAGAGATTGGAAAGCTGCCACGGTCATCCCCCTCTTCAAAGGGGGTGACACTCTAGATCCAAACTGTTACAGACCCATATCCATCCTGCCCTGCCTTTCAAAAGTTTTTGAAAGCCAAGTCAACAAACAGATCACCGACCATTTCGAATCCCACCGTACCTTCTCCGCTATGCAATCCGGTTTCCGAGCTGGTCATGGGTGCACTTCAGCCATGCTCAAGGTCCTAAACGATATTATAACTGCGATCGATAATAGACAGTACTGTGCAGCCGTTTTCATTGACCTGGCCAAGGCTTTCGACTCTGTCAACCACCGCATTCTTATTGGCAGACTAAATAGCCTTGGTTTCTCAAATGACTGCCTCGCCTGGTTCACCAACTACTTCTCAGATAGAGTTCAATGTGTCAAATCGGAGGGCCTGTTGTCTGGACCTATGGCAGTCTCTATGGGGGTGCCACAGGGTTCAATTCTTGGGCCGACTCTTTTCTCTGTGTATATCAATGACGTCGCTCTTGCTGCTGGTGACTCTCAGATCCACCTCTACGCAGACGACACCATTTTGTATACATCTGGCCCTTCATTGGACACTGTGTTAACAAACCTCCAAACGAGCTTCAATGCCATACAACACTCCTTCAGTAGCCTCCAACTGCTCTTAAACACTAGTAAAACTAAATGCATGCTCTTCAACCGAACGCTGCTTGCACCCGCCCACCCGACTAGAATCACTACTCTCGACGGGTCTGACCTAGAGTATGTGGACAACTACAAATATCTAGGTGTCTGGTTAGACTGTAAACTCTCCTTCCAGACTCACATTAAGAATCTCCAATCCAAAGTTAAATCTAGAATCGGTTTCCTATTTCGCAACATAGCCTCCTTCACTCATGCTGCCAAACATGCCCTCGTAAAACTGACTATCCTACCGATCCTTGACTTCGGCGATGTCATTTACAAAATAGCCTCCAACACTCTACTCAGCAAATTGGATGTAGTCTATCACAGTGCCATCCGTTTTGTCTCCAAAGCCCCATATAATACCCACCACTGTGACCTGTACGCTCTTGTTGGCTGGTCCTCACTACATATTCGTCGCCAAACCCACTGGCTCCAGGCCATCTATAAATCACTGCTAGGCAAATCCCCGCCTTATCTTAGCTCATTGGTCACCATAGCAACACCCACCCGTAGTCTGCGCTCCAGCAGGTATATCTCACTGGTCATCCCCAAAGCCAACACCTCCTTTGGCCGCAATTCCTTCCAGTTCTCTGCTGCCAATGACTGGAACAAATTGCAAAAATCTCTGAAGCTGGAGACACTTATCTCCCTCACTAACTTTAAGCATCAGTTGTCAGAGCACCTTACCGATCACTGCACCTGTACACAGCCCATCTGAAATTAGCCCGCCCAACTACCTCATCCCTATATTGTTATTTATTTTGCTCATTTGTACCCCAGTATCTCTATTTGCACATCATCTCTTGCACATCTATCATTCCAGTGTTAATACTAATTGTAATTATTTTGCACTATAGCCTATTTATTGCCTTACCTCCATAACTTGCTACATTTGCACACACTGTATATATATGTATTTCTGTTGTATTTCTGACTTTGTTTTGTTTTACCCCATATGTAACTCTGTGTTGTTGTTTTTATCGCACTGCTTTGCTTTATCTTGGCCAGGTCGCAGTTGTAAATGAGAACTTGTTCTCAACTGGTTTACCTGGTTAAATAAAGGTGAAATAAAATAAAAATAAAAACCCCTGCTCTAGAATCTCTCCCTGTCAGTGTTACTCTCTATGGGCTCCCTCTAGAATCTCTCCCTGTCAGTGTTACTCTCTATGGGCTCCCTCTAGAATCTCTCCCTGTCAGTGTTACTCTCTATAGGCTCCCTCTAGAATCTCTCCCTGTCAGTGTTACTCTCTATGGGCTCCCTCTAGAATCTCTCCCTGTCAGTGTTACTCTCTATAGGCTCCCTCTAGAATCTCTCCCTGTCAGTGTTACTCTCTATAGGCTCCCTCTAGAATCTCTCCCTGTCAGTGTTGCTCTCTATGGGCTCCCTCTAGAATCTCTCCCTGTCAGTGTTACTCTCTATAGGCTCCCTCTAGAATCTCTCCCTGTCAGTGTTGCTCTCTATGGGCTCCCTCTAGAATCTCTCCCTGTCAGTGTTACTCTCTATAGGCTCCCTCTAGAATCTCTCCCTGTCAGTGTTGCTCTCTATAGGCTCCCTCTAGAATCTCTCCCTGTCAGTGTTGCTCTCTATAGGCTCCCTCTAGAATCTCTCCCTGTCAGTGTTACTCTCTATAGGCTCCCTCTAGAATCTCTCCCTGTCAGTGTTACTCTCTATAGGCTCCCAGGAATGATCTGGTTCTCATCACTGTAGCAGGCCGCTGTCTGAGAGATGGGCTCTACCACTACCACAGGAGGATGGTGGCACCTTAATTGGGGAGGACGGGCTCATGGTAATGGCCTGAGCGGAATAGGTGGAATGGTATCAAATACATCAAACACATTGTTTCCAGGTGTTCGATGCCATTCCATTTACTCCGTTCCAGACATAATTATGAGCCGCCCCCCCCCCCAGCAGCCTCTACCTCTCTCTGTTCTCTCTCTCTGTTCTTACTTTCTCTCTCTGTTCTCTCTCTCTGTTCTTACTTTCTCTCTCTGGTCTCTCTCTCTGTTCTCTCTCTCTGGTCTCTCTCTCTGTTCTCTCTCTCTGGTCTCTCTCTCTGGTCTCTCTCTCTGTTCTCTCTCTCTGTTCTCTCTCTCTGTTCTCTCTCTCTGTTCTCTCTCTCTGTTCTCTCTCTCTGGACTCTTTCTCTGGTCTCTCTCTCTGTTCTCTCTCTCTGTTCTCTCTCTCTGTTCTCTCTCTGTTCTCTCTCTGTTCTATCTCTGTTCTCTCTCTGTTCTCTCTCTCTCTGGTCTCTCTCTGTTCTCTCTCTCTGTTCTCTCTCTGTTCTCTCACTCTATTCTCTCTCTCTGTTCTCTCTATCTGTTCTTTCTCTCTGTTCTCTCTCTCTCTGTTCTTTCTCTTCCAGAGTAGAATACCACCAGCAAATAGCATGTTCTCGTCTCATTGTGGTTTGAGAATAAAGGTAGCGGCAAAGTGAAGGAAACAATAATGATGTTCCTTTGTGTGTGTGTGTGTGTGTGTGTGTGTGTGTGTGTGTGTGTGTGTGTGTGTGTGTAGAAAGTACAAAACGCCACACCAAACATCCAAGACAAACTTTAGGCCTTTATCTCTCTAATTACATGGAGGAATTGAGCAGGATGTGTTTGTCCTGGAGGAGACAGACTGTCCCTTTTTAAGCAGACTCTATATCACTGCACCCTCTGATCCACTGGTTTATCATTCTGTCTCCTTTATTCATGCTCTATTTCTTCTTCTCTCTGCTGAGCATAGCAACGATTCCAATCTCATGTTCCTCTAATGTCTCTTCCTCCCTCTCTCCCTCTTCCTCCCTCTCTCCCTCTTCCTCCCTCTCTCTCTCTTCCTCCCTCTCTCTCTCTTCCTCCCTCTTCCTCTCTCTCTCGCTCTCTTCCTCCCTCTCTCTCTCTTACTCCCTCTCTCTTACTCCCTCTCTCTCTCTTCCTCCCTCTCTCTTCCTCTCTCTCTCTCTTACTCCCTCTCTCTCTTCCTCCCTCTCTCTCTCTTACTCCCTCTCTCTCTCTTCCTCCCTCTCTCTCTCTTCCTCCCTCTCTCTCTTCCTCCCTCTCTCTCTTCCTCCCTCTCTCTCTCTTCCTCCCTCTCTCTCTTCCTCTTCCTCTCTCTCTTCCTCCCTCTCTCTCTCATCCTCTCTCTCTCTTCCTCTCTCTCTCTCACTTCCTCCTGCTCTCACTCAAATAAAGACTATTTTCAGAGGACTGTGAAATCACACCTTTCCTCCTCTCCTCTTCCTCTCCTCCGCTCTTCTCTTCTCTCCTTCAGAGTTCATTGCCCTGAGGATCCTGCTTTCCCCCTCTGTCATTGTCTGTCCTCTGAGAGTCTTCAGTAGAACACGGTGCTTGACATCGCTCTCAGGATACATCAGTCAAGAATAATAAAAATGTGTAATGGATCAATGTTTCTGGTTTCCCTCATGGATCTGGGCTGGGCGAGCTGAAGCCCGGGCCTCTCGGTGTGTGTGTCTGTTTGTGTGTGTGTGTGTGTGTGTCTCCGGCCAAGTCCTCTCTGTTTGCTTGGTCTGCGTCTAGGGGCAAAACAAGGCAGAGAAAATAGACGTGCCTTGCCAAGAGAGCCACAGACATACAGCTCTACCCGCTCGTCTCCACTTTGAAAAAGCCCCGTGTGTGTGTGTGTGTGTGTGTGTGTGTTCAGTGGTCAGAAATAGACCTGTTTGTTTTCCCATCACGTTAGCAGAGACCAGAATACGCTCTTGTCTCTCCCTGTCAAAAGTGTGTGTGTGTGTGTGTGTGTGTGTGTGTGTACACCCTGCCCTCCTGTCCGTCCAGCCGTCAAGGCTGGGCTGTGATGCCCACAAAAACGGGCTTTTAAAAAACGGAAAAAAACGTTTAAAACGGACAGAAAAGAGCATGTAGACATTTACACAGGATGAAATTAGAGGGAGATGTTTAGTTTTTCAACCGAGCGGAGGATGCGGACGACATGTGTCCCATCTTTAGCTATCATAAATCCATTCAGCCATTCTGAAAACCCAGAGCCATTTTAAACTCTGTCTGTTTCTGTTTGTGATGTCAGTGACCCAGTTAGATGGAGGGATGGGATAAAGAGAGAGAGTCAGGTCCAGGGCTATAGGAAGGCTTCTAGTAGAAAGAGAGAGAGAGTCAGGTCCAGAGCTATAGGAAGGCTTCTAGTAGAAAGAGAGAGAGTCAGGTCCAGAGCTATAGGAAGGCTTCTAGTAGAAAGAGAGAGAGAGTCAGGTCCAGAGCTATAGGAAGGCTTCTAGTAGAAAGAGAGAGAGTCAGGTCCCGGGCTATAGGAAGGCTTCTAGTAGAAATAGAGAGAGTCAGGTCCAGAGCTATAGGAAGGCTTCTAGTAGAAAGAGAGAGAGTCAGGTCCCGGGCTATAGGAAGGCTTCTAGTAGAAAGAGAGAGAGAGTCAGGTCCAGAGCTATAGGAAGGCTTCTAGTAGAAAGAGAGAGAGAGTCAGGTCCAGAGCTATAGGAAGGCTTCTAGTAGAAAGAGAGAGAGAGTCAGGTCCAGGGCTATAGGGAGGCTTCTAGTAGAAAGAGAGAGAGTCAGGTCCAGAGCTATAGGAAGGCTTCTAGTAGAAAGAGAGAGAGAGTCAGGTCCAGGGCTATAGGAAGGCTTCTAGTAGAAAGAGAGAGAGAGTCAGGTCCAGAGCTATAGGAAGGCTTCTAGTAGAAAGAGAGACAGTCAGGTCCCGGGCTATAGGAAGGCTTCTAGTAGAAAGAGAGAGAGAGTCAGGTCCCGAGCTATAGGAAGGCTTCTAGTAGAAAGAGAGAGAGTCAGGTCCCGGGCTATAGGAAGGCTTCTAGTAGAAAGAGAGAGAGAGTCAGGTCCAGAGCTATAGGAAGGCTTCTAGTAGAAAGAGAGAGAGTCAGGTCCCGGGCTATAGGAAGGCTTCTAGTAGAAAGAGAGAGAGAGTCAGGTCCAGAGCTATAGGAAGGCTTCTAGTAGAAAGAGATAGAGTCAGGTCCAGAGCTATAGGAAGGCTTCTAGTAGAAAGAGAGAGAGTCAGGTCCAGAGCTATAGGGAGGCTTCTAGTAGAAAGAGAGAGAGTCAGGTCCAGGGCTATAGGAAGGCTTCTAGTAGAAAGAGAGAGAGAGTCAGGTCCAGAGCTATAGGAAGGCTTCTAGTAGAAAGAGAGAGAGTCAGGTCCCGGGCTATAGGAAGGCTTCTAGTAGAAAGAGAGAGAGAGTCAGGTCCAGGGCTATAGGAAGGCTTCTAGTAGAAAGAGAGAGAGAGTCAGGTCCAGGGCTATAGGAAGGCTTCTAGTAGAAAGAGAGAGAGAGTCAGGTCCAGAGCTATAGGAAGGCTTCTAGTAGAAAGAGAGAGAGTCAGGTCCCGGGCTATAGGAAGGCTTCTAGTAGAAAGAGAGAGAGTCAGGTCCCGGGCTATAGGAAGGTGAAAGCTGTATCATCAGAGTTGACTCTCCTCTTTCTCAATTTTTCTCTTTCTCCATTTCCATCTCTCTCTTCCTGAGTCATTCTGTGGCTATAGGAAGCAGTCTGTTGGCCCATTATATAGAGAAGCAGATGTTGAAACAGTAAAGTGGCGCAGTGGTCTAAGGCACTGTATCGCAGTGCTAGCTGTGCCACTAGAGATCCTGGTTCGAATCCAGGCTCTATCGTAGCCGTCCGCAACCGGGAGACCAATGGGGCGGTGCACAATTGGCCCAGCGTCGTCCAGGGTAGGGGAGGGAATGGCCAGCAGGGATGTAGCTCAGTTGGTAGAGCATGGCGTTTGGAACGCCAGGGTTGTGGGTTCGTTTCCCACGGGGGGCCAGTATAAAAATAAAATAAAAAAATGTATGCACTAACTGTAAGTCGCTCTGGATAAGAGCGTCTGCTAAATGACTTAAATGTAAAAATGTAAAGTTAGTCTCATCATATAGAGGACCTCTGTCAGTCTCTATGGGGGTGCCACGGGGTTCAATTCTCGGGCCGACTCTATTCTCTGTGTATATCAATGATGTCGCTCTTGCTGCTCGTGATTCTCAGATCCACCTCTACGCAGACGACACCATTTTGTATGCATCTGGCCCTTCATTGGACACTGTGTTAACAAACCTCCAAACGAGCTTCAATGCCATACAACATTCCTTCCGTGGCCTCCAACTGCTCTTAAACGCTAGTAAAACTAAATGCATGCTCTTCAATCGAACGCTGCTTGCACCCGCCCGCCCGACTAGAATCACTACTCTCGCGGGTCTGACTTAGAATATGTGGACAACTACAAATACCTAGGTGTCTGGTTAGACTGTAAACTCTCCTTCCAGATTCACATTAAGCATCTCCAATCCAAAGTTAAATCTAGAATCGGCTTCCTATTTCGCAACAAAGCCTCCTTCACTCATGCTGCTAAACATGCCCTCGTAAAACTGACTATCCTACCGATCCTTGACTTCGGCGATGTCATTTACAAAATAGCTTCCAACACTCTACTCAGCAAATTGGATGTAGTCTATCACAGTGCCATCCGTTTTGTCACCAAAGCCCCATATACTACCCACCATTGTGACCTGTACGCTCTCGTTGGCTGGCCCTCACTACATATTCGTCGCCAAACCCACTGGCTCCAGGTCATCTATAAATCACTTCTAGGCAAATCCCCACCTTATCTTAGATCATTGGTCACCATAGCAACACCCACCCGTAGTATTTGTTCCAGCAGGTATATCTCACTGGTCATCCCCAAAGCCAACACCTCCTTTGGCTGCCATTCCTTCCAGTTCTCTGCTGCAAATGACTGGAACGAACTGCAAAAATCTCTGAAGCTAGAGACTCTTATCTCCCACACTAGCTTTAAGCATCAGTTGTCAGAGCAGCTTACCGATCACTGCACCTGAACACAGCCCATCTGTAATTAGCCCACCCAACTACCTCATCCCCATATTGTTATTTACATTGTTATTTATTTTGCTCATTTGCACCCCAGTATCTCTATTTGCACATCATCTTCTGCACATCTATCATTCCAGTGTTAATACTAAATTGTAAATATTTTGCACTATGGCCTATTTATTGCCTTACCTCCATAACTTACTACATTTGCGCACACTGTATATAGATTTTCTATTGTGTTATTGACTGTGCGTTTTGTTTTTGTTTATTCCATATGTAACTCTGTGTTGTTGTTTTTATCGCACTGCTTTGCTTTATCTTGGCCAGGTCGCAGTTGTAAATGAGAACTTGTTCTCAACTGGCCTACCTGGTTAAGTAAAGGTGAAAAAAAAAGAGATGTTGAAACAGTAAAGCTAGTCTCATCATATAGAGAAAGAGATGTTGAAACAGTAAAGCTAGTCTCATCATATAGAGAAAGAGATGTTGAAACAGTAAAGTTAGTCTCATCATATAGAGAAAGAGATGTTGAAACAGTAAAGTTAGTCTCATCATATAGAGAAAGAGATGTTGAAACAGTAAAGCTAGTCTCATCATATAGAGAAAGAGATGTTGAAACAGTAAAGTTAGTCTCATCATATAGAGAAAGAGATGTTGAAACAGTAAAGTTAGTCTCATCATATAGAGAAAGAGGTGTTGAAACAGTAAAGCTAGTCTCATCATATAGAGAAAGAGATGTTGAAACAGTAAAGTTAGTCTCATCATATAGAGAAAGAGATGTTGAAACAGTAAAGTTAGTCTCATCATATAGAGAAAGAGATGTTGAAACAGTAAAGTTAGTCTCATCATTATAGCGAAAGAGATGTTGAAACAGTAAAGTTAGTCTCATCATATAGAGAAAGAGATGTTGAAACAGTAAATGTAAATGTAAATGTAAAGTTAGAATCTCATTGTGCCCAGCTTCTGTGGTCGGAACATAGTGCAACCTGGTCTGCATTGGCTCTTCTGTTTCTCTATTATTTTATGTCTATCTCTCTCTCTCTCTCTCTCTCTCTCTCTCTCTCTCTCTCTCTCTCTCTCTCTCTCTCTCTCTCTCGCTCCCTCTCCCTCCATCTCCTCCATCCCCCCCATCCCTCTCTCTATGTGTTAATAGGACTGCTGTGAAGCCAGGGGTTGGGCTCAGTGTTGGCCTTGCTCTGCAGGTTCTGAGGGAAAGGAGGGAAGGTTCGTAATGCGATTAAGTAATGGACTGTGACCGCACTGCAAGCGGTGCATGGAAAAACCTCCACAAATTGGGCCTATTTTAAGAAAAGGGGGTCTCTCTCTCTCTCTCTCTCTCTCTCCCTCTCTAATTCTCTGATAACGGCCTGCTCTGTGACTTTTTCCATTGAGCTCAGTAGGTTCTGTACTGACCATGTTGAAAAAGGAATAGTGGAATAGTTATTATCCAGGAAGCTTGTTTTAAATGGAGGATATCAAGTCCCCGTCACGGATAAGAAGCCTCATCTGGAAAAACACTACTGTAGCTTCCCCGGCCCTCTCTGCTCAGATCGGAGAATCAGAGGTGACTGGTTCCTCCATTTACTGTTAAGAGAAATCTGTTAGTGTGTAATGGAAGGCACAACATGTATCCGTGTGGATGTGGTGAGAGCATATGTTGGATAAATGAGAGATTTTTCGATCCTTAGAATGACCTTTTTGGCTCAACTTACTCTCTCTCTCTCTCTCTCTCTCTCTCTCTCTCTTTCAATCAATTCAATTTAAAGTGCCGTTATTGACATGGGAAACATATGATTACATTGCCAAAGCAAGTGAAATAAACAATAAACAAAATTGAGAAGAAACAACAAACTATTAGAAATGAACAGTAAACAACACAAAGGTTTCAAAAAGATAAAGACATTTCAAGTGTTATATTATCAGATATGTACAGTGTTTTAAAAATGTGCAAATAGTTGTAGTACAAATAGTGCGGGAAGATAAATCAACAGATCAATATTGGTGGTATTTACAATGTTGGTCACAAATCTTGCTACTGTGATTTCACATCTCTCTCTCTCTCTCTCTCTCTCTCTCTCTCTCTCTCTCTCTCTCTATCTCTCTCTCTCTCTCTCTCTCTCTCTCTCTCTCTCTCTCTCTCAATTCAATTTCAATTTCAATTGAAGGGCTTTATTGGCATGGGAAACGTATGTTTACATTGCCAAAGCAAGTGAAGTAGATAGTAAACAAAAGTGAAATAAACAATAAATATTAACAGTAAACATTACACTCAGAAGTTCCAAAATAATAAAGACATTTCAAATGTCATATTATGTATATATACAGTGTTGTTACAATGTGCAAATAGTTAAAGTACAAATGGGAAAATAAATAAACATAAATATGGGTGTATTTACAATGGTGTTTGTTCTTCACTGGTTGCCCTTTTCTTGTGGCAACAGGTCACAAATCTTGCTGCTGTGATGGCACACTGTGGTTATTCACCCAGTAGATAAGGGAGTTTATCAGAATTGGGTTTGTTTTAAAATTCTTTGTGGATCTCTGTAATCTGAGGGAAATATGTGTCTCTAATATGGTCATACATTTGGCAGGAGGTTAGGAAGTGCAGCTCAGTTTCCACCTCATTTTGTGGGCAGTGTGCACATAGCCTGTCTTCTCTTGAGAGCCAGGTCTGCCTACGGCGGCCTTTCTCAATAGCAAGGCTATGCTCATTGAGTCTGTACATAGTCAAAGCTTTCCTTAAGTTTGGGTCAGTCACAGTGGTCAGGTATTCTGCCACTGTGTACTCTCTGTTTAGAGCCAAATATCATTCTAGTTTGCTCTGTTTTTTTGTTAATTCTTTCCAATGTGTTAAGTAATTCTCTTTTTGTTTTCTCATGATTTGGTTGGGTCTAATTGTGTTGTTGTTGCTGTTCTGGGGCTCTGTGGGGTCTGTTTGTGTTTGTGAACAGAGCCCCAGGACCAGCTTACTTAGGGGACTCTTCTCCAAATTCATCTCTTTGTAGGTGATGGCATTGTTATGGAAGGTTTGGGAATCACTTCCTTTTAAGTGGTTATAGAATTTAACGGCTCTTTCCTGGATTTTGATTATTAGCGGGTATCGGCCTAATTCTGCTCTGCATGCATTATTTGGTGTTTTTCGTTGTACACTGAGGATATTTTTGCAGAATTCTGCATGCAGAGTCTCAATTTGGTGTTTGTCCCATTTTGTGAAATTCTTGGTTGGTGAGCGGACCCCAGACCTCACAACCATAAAGGGCAATGGGTTCTATAACTGATTCAAGTATTTTTTGCCAGATCCAAATTGGTATGTCAAATTTTGTTCCTTTTGATGGCATAGAAGGCCCTTTTTGCCTTGTCTCTCAGATCGTTCACAACTTTGTGGAAGTCACCTGTGGCGCTGATGTTTAGGCCGAGGTATGTATAGTTTTTTGTGTGCTCTAGGGCAACAGTGTCTTGATGGAATTTGTATTTGTGGTCCTGGCAACTAGACCTTTTTTGGAACACCATTATTTTTGTCTTACTGAGATTTATTGTCAGGGCCCAGGTCTGTGCAGAAGATCTAGGTGCTGCTGTAGGCCCTCCTTGGTTGGTGACAGAAGCATCAAATCATCAACAAACAGTAGACATTTGACTTCAGATTCTAGTAGGGTGAGGCCGGGTGCTGCAGACTGTTCTAATGCCCTCGCCAATTCGTTGATATATGTTGAAGAGGGTGGGGCTCTGTCTCTCAGTCTCAGTAATGGTCCTCAAAGACCCCCTCCACAGACAAACATGTGTACTTCCTCCTCTTTCCCCTTTGTGTTTCTTCTCCCAACAGGGTCATTACAGTGAGTTGTGCCCCGGCTCTATTGTCTAAGGACAGAGAGTAGAGTTGAGGTCTGGACCCAGACCCAGGCTGAAGCTCAATCTCTCTACCTGGTGATAGGTGTTCTTCTTGCCCATTATTTCACCTCAGTGTGGAAAGACAATAAACTCCCAGTAGAAGGTAGAAGCAGTAACATTATGTTCACTGATCCTTAATGGATTCCAGACCAAACCCAAGGACGGAACCCTCGCCCAGGTTGAGAGTTGAGACACACACACACACACACCCATACGTACACCACACACACACCAGCCCCCAACCCTGTTCCCTCTGGTGGATCCGCACTCCTGATTTAAGACTGATATGAAACGGCCCTCTATCCTCTCCCTCTGCCTCTCTGCTGTCCAACAGCCATCTTAAATCTCTCAGTTCATTTAGCACTTAACCAGGCATGGACAGAGTAGAAAGGGGAGGAGGGGTGGGGGACATGATATGTCACCCCTCTCTGCTTTTCTCCCTCTCTCTCTCTCTCTCTCTCTCCTCTCTCTCTCTCTCTCTCTCTCTCTCTCTTTCCATCCCTCTCTCTCTCTCTCTCTCTCCGTCTCTGTCTCTCTCTCCGTCTCTGTCTCTCTCTCCGTCT
>NW_028156428.1:0-29470 GCF_964263955.1 Coregonus lavaretus
ACAACAGGATGATCAAATTAAGATACGGCATCTGTACTCCAATCCACTCTACAAAAAGTGATGAATAAGGGAATAGCATGAGCGCTGTGGTCAGCTGTTTACCCAGCGTTGTGCGTTGTCTAGGGTCTCGATTATAAATAAAGATATGCTACGATCCTTAAACTCGCTCGACCTGAGACAGTCCCACTGGGTCTGGTGCAAGCGGAGAAGAAGAGCGTAGCTAGTGTTTTGTTTTCCTTCTTCCCTCCTTCTCTCTCCCTCTTTCCCTCTCTTGCTCCCCTCTTAATAACACCCCAGGCGGTTCACTGCTTTTACACAGCCGTAAGTGTCATTGTTATCTGAGGCTGTGCTATTGTTTCAGAATGAAAACATTGCTCAACCTCAGCATGTGTTTCTCTCCTGCGGCTCCGGAAATACCTTGGTGTTTGGCGTGACTTTACTAATGATCGCCTGAGCTGAGTGTGTGTGTGGGGAGTGTGAGCGGTTTCAAAAGGGCCTGAAGGTCACACACACACACACACACCAATATTAGCATGTCTGGATTAGCCTTGGTCGACCCACACACACACACACACACACACACACGTCATGGACGCGTACACATGTATATGCACATGCACAAAGGCATGCACAGAAACACACGCACTCACACACACACTCTCACACACACACACACGCTCCCACCTGGGGTTAATTACCTGTGTGTTTGGACTGGACCTCAGGGCCCTGGGGACAGCACCTGTCAGGGATATAGGGGAAGAGGGGGGAGAGGGGAGAGAGGGGGAGAGAGGGGGAGAGAGGGGTGGAGGGGAGAGGGGAAGAGGGGAAGTGGGGAAGTGAGGGGGAGAGGGTAGAGGGGGAGAGAGGGGGAGGGGGTAGAGGGGGAGAGAGGCGGAGCGGGAGAGAGAGGGAGAGAGGGAGAGGGAAGAGGGGAAGAGGGGGTAGAGGGGGAGAGAGGGAGAGAGGGGGTAGAGGGGGAGAGGGGGGGGGGGGGTCGAGGGGGAGAGGGACAGCTCAGATAACAGGCCAGGGGCCCCATTTCTAGAACTCTAAGGATTCAGCACTCTCTCAGACACACATGCAAGCATGCACAGACAAACGCAGGCCGTCGCACACATACACATGCTCAGCAACTTCCTCATATCTTTACAATAACACTCACAGTCCTATGCAGAGCTACACACATACACACATCTACTGCTTTGATCCTATGTGAATACATCCCACCGACACAAAGAGACATCAACAGACGTGTTGTTACCATGTCTCTGTCTCAGTGTTTCTGCTGGTGCATCAGGTGAGAAGAGTTTCCTAGACAGTGGAACAGTGGAAGATAAAAGGGGGAGGGGTGGACGGACAGCTTGTCAGAGTCCAGACCTCCAACACAACATAAAAGCCCTTCTGTACTTTACAGCTATGTGTCGAAAATACTGGACTATAAATGGACCAGCTTAAACACACACACACATACACACACACGTATGCACGCATAGACAGACACACACACAAGCACACACACGCGTGCGTTACGTGCATCCGGGCGGCCCCCTAGGGACTCCAGTAATGACAGGGCTGTTGTGTGGTATTTGTCACCGCCCCTTGATGACTTATCAGCTAGTTGATGAAAATGTCCAGCACACACACACCACACACACACACACACACACACACACACACACACCACACACACACACACACACACACACACACCTGACGCCCAAAGCACAGGCAGATGGTGGTACACACACACACACACACAGCACATTCTGTCCGTGGCCTACACACACACACACACACACACACACACACATGTTTTACCTGTAACTCTCATAACCCGTAAAACTGAAAGTCATGTGTGTATCTGTTGCTTAATTCAGTTAACAGTCTATTAGTATGTACATGATATACAAGGGGTGTGTGCATTCAAATCACAGCATCTCCACATTGGTTGTAGAACACAACACAAAATATGTCAAAAGAACAGGGCCTCAGAGTGCTGATCTAGGATCAGTTTTGCCTTTCAGATCATAATAAATATGATTATATGGACGGGGGGACCTGATCTTAGATCAGCACTCCTACTCTATGAATACCGGCCAACATATGTAAAAAATAAAATTAAAATAAAACGCCTGGGGGTTTGTATTGATTCCGGGCGACTGAGAGCCACGGGGCTCTAACAGTTCATTCATCCGTCATCAGAGGAGAGCCATAATGGTGGGTGGTCCCCACAGGCTGCCCTCTCTGCTCCCCACTGCCCACCCACCCACACCAGTCATCGGGAGAGGCCTGGTTTACATATTTATAGGGAGGATGTTTGTTGTCAGAGACCTCACTGTTTGGCTCTATAAATTGGCTTAGGTTCAGCAGTTGCCATGGCCACGGGTTTGGTTGTTTTATTTGAGTCTGGGGACACCGGTCGTCCGCCCCCACACACACACACACACCCCTGCCCCCTGTGGATGGTCCTTGTGTCTCCCCTCTGCATGGGTTTGCTGTAAGATTTGTGTGAGTGTGTGCGTGTGTGTGTGTGTGTCTTTACATGGGTGTTTGTAACTGAGTGTGTGTGTGTGTGTGTGTGTGTGTGTGTGTGTGTGTGTGTGTGTGTGTGTGTGTGTGTGTGTGTGTGTGTGTGTGTGTGTGTGTGTGTGTGTGTGTGTGTGTGGGTGTGGGTGTGCATGGGTGTGTATGTGTCTTTACGTGGATGTTTGTAACTGTGTGTGTGTGTGTGTCCTTTATGTGTGTCCTGTCTAGCCAGCGCCTCTATACAACTAAATGAGACATAACACTTTACAGTCCTAAACACAAAGCAAAGTTGATGTCACAGTCACAGTCACTATAACAGGACACACACACAGGACAGGACAGGACAGCACAGGACAGGGTAGGGAAGATCAGTAAAGGTCCAGATACAAATCAAATCAAATGTTATTGGCCACATGCGCCGAATACAACAGGTGCAGACATTACAGTGAAATGCTTACTTACAGCCCTTAACCAACAGTGCATTTATTTTTTAATAAAAAAGTAAAATAAAACAACAACAAAAAAGTATTGAGAAAAAAAGAGCAGAAGTAAAATAAAATAACAGTAGGGAGGCTAAATATACAGGGGGGTACCGGTGCAGAGTCAATGTGCGGGGGCACCGGCTAGTTGAGGTAGTTGAAGTAATATGTACATGTGGGTAGAGTTAAAATGAATATGCATAAATAATTAACAGAGTAGCAGTAGCGTAAAAAGATGGGGTGGGGGGGCAGTGCAAATAGTCCGGGTAGCCATGATTAGCTGTTCAGGAGACTTACAGTGGGGGAAAAAATTATTTAGTCAGCCACCAATTGTGCAAGTTCTCCCACTTAAAAAGATGAGAGAGGCCTGTAATTTTCATCATAGGTACACGTCAACTATGACAGACAAAATGAGAAAAAAAATCCTGAAAATCACATTGTAGGATTTTTAATGAATTTATTTGCAAATTATGGTGTAAAATAAGTATTTGGTCAATAACAAAAGTTTCTCAATAGTTTGTTATATACCCTTTGTTGGCAATGACACAGGTCAAACGTTTTCTGTAAGTCTTCACAAGGTTTTCACACACTGTTGCTGGTATTTTGGCCCATTCCTCCATGCAGATCTCCTCTAGAGCAGTGATGTTTTGGGGCTGTCGCTGGGCAACACGGACTTTCAACTCCCTCCAAAGATTTTCTATGGGGTTGAGATCTGGAGACTGGCTAGGCCACTCCAGGACCTTGAAATGCTTCTTACGAAGCCACTCCTTCGTTGCCCGAGCGGTGTGTTTGGGATCATTGTCATGCTGAAAGACCCAGCCACGTTTCATCTTCAATGCCCTTGCTGATGGAAGGAGGTTTTCACTCAAAATCTCACGATACATGGCCCCATTCATTCTTTCCTTTACACGGATCAGTCGTCCTGGTCCCTTTGCAGAAAAACAGCCCCAAAGCATGATGTTTCCACCCCCATGCTTCACAGTAGGTATGGTGTTCTTTGGATGCAACTCAGCATTCTTTGTCCTCCAAACACGACGAGTTGAGTTTTTACCAAAAAGTTATATTTTGGTTTCATCTGACCATATGACATTCTCCCAATCCTCTTCTGGATCATCCAAATGCACTCTAGCAAACTTCAGACGGGCCTGGACATGTACTGGCTTAAGCAGGGGGACACGTCTTGCACTGCAGGATTTGAGTCCCTGGCGGCGTAGTGTGTTACTGATGGTAGGCTTTGTTACTTTGGTCCCAGCTCTCTGCAGGTCATTCACTAGGTCCCCCCGTGTGGTTCTGGGATTTTTGCTCACCGTTCTTGTGATCATTTTGACCCCACGGGGTGAGATCTTGCGTGGAGCCCCAGATCGAGGGAGATTATCAGTGGTCTTGTATGTCTTCCATTTCCTAATAATTGCTCCCACAGTTGATTTCTTCAAACCACGCTGCTTACCTATTGCATATTCAGTCTTCCCAGCCTGGTGCAGGTCTACAATTTTGTTTCTGGTGTCCTTTGACAGCTCTTTGGTCTTGGCCATAGTGGAGTTTGGAGTGTGACTGTTTGAGGTTGTGGACAGGTGTCTTTTATACTGATAACAAGTTCAAACAGGTGCCATTAATACAGGTAACGAGTGGAGGACAGAGGAGCCTCTTAAAGAAGAAGTTACAGGTCTGTGAGAGCCAGAAATCTTGCTTGTTTGTAGGTGACCAAATACTTATTTTCCACCATAATTTGCAAATAAATTCATTAAAAATCCTACAATGTGATTTTCAGGATTTTTTTTTCTCAATTTGTCTGTCATAGTTGACGTGTACCTATGATGAAAATTACAGGCCTCTCTCATCTTTTTAAGTGGGAGAACTTGCACAATTGGTGGCTGACTAAATACTTTTTTTCCCCACTGTATGGCTTGGGGGTAGAAGCTGTTGAGAAGTATTTTGGACCTAGACTTGGCACTCTTGCCGTGCGGTAGCAGAGAGAACAGTCTATGACTAGGGTGGCTGGAGTCTTTGACAATTTTGAGGGCCTTTCTCTGACACCGCCTGGTATAGAGGTTCTGGATGGCAGGAAGCTTGGCCCCAGTGATGTACTGGGCCGTACGCACTACCCTCTGTAGTGCCTTGCGGTCAGAGGCCGAGCAGTTGCCATACCAGGCGGTGATGCAACCAGTCAGGATGCTCTCGATGGTGCAGCTATAGAATTTATTGAAGATCTGAGGACCCATGCCAAATCTTTTCAGTCTCCTGAGGGGGAATAGGCTTTGTCGTGCCCTCTTCACGTATGTCTTGGTGTGTTTGGACCATGATAGTTTGTTGGTGATGTGGACACCAAGGAACTTGAAGATCTCAACCTGTTCCACTACAGCCCCGTCGATGAGAATGGGGGCGTGCTCAGTCCTCTTTTTTTTCCTGTAGTCCACAATCATCTCCTTTGTCTTGGTCACGTTGAGGGAGAGGTTGTTATCCTGGCACCACACGGCCAGGTCTCTGACCTCCTCCCTATAGGCTGTCTCATCGTTGTCGGTGATCAGGCACTGTTGTGTTGTCTGCAAACTTAATGATGGTGTTGGAGTCGTGCCTGGCCATGCAGTCATGGGTGAACAGGGAGTACAGGAGGGGACTGAGCACACACCCCTGAGGGGCCCCCGTGTTGAGGATCAGTGTGGCAGATGTGTTGTTACCTACTCTTACCACCTGGAGGCGGCCCGTCAGGAAGTCCAGGATCCAGTTGCAGAGGGAGGTGTTTAGTCCCAGGATCCTTAGCTTAGTGATGAGCTTTGAGGGCACTATGGTGTTGAATGCTGAACTGTTGTCATTGAATAGCATTCTCACGTAGGTGTTCCTCTTGTCCAGGTGGGAAAGGGCAGTGTGGAGTGCAATAGAGATTGCATCATCTGTGGATCTGTTGGGGCGGAATGCAAATTGGAGTGGGTCTAGGGTTTCTGGGATAATGGTGTTGATGTGAGCCATGACCAGCCTTTCAAAGCACTTCATGGCTACAGACATCAGTGCTACGGGTCGGTAGTCATTTAGGCAGGTTATCTTAGTGTCCTTGGGCACAGGGACTATGGTGGTCTGCTTGAAACATGTTGGTATGACAGACTCAGTCAGGGACATGTTGAAAATGTCAGTGAAGACACATGCCAGTTGGTCAGCACATGCTCTGAGTACACGTCCTGGTAATCCGTCTGGCCCTGCGGCCTTGTGAATGTTGACCTGCTTAAAAGTCTTACTCACATTGGCTACGGAGAGCGTGATCACATAGTCATCCGGAACAGCTGGTGCTCTCATGCATGCTTCAGTGTTGCTTGCCTCGAAGTGAGCATAGAAGTGGTTTAGCTCGTCTGGAAGTCTTGTGTCACTGGGTAGCTCGCGACTGTGCTTCCCTTTGTAGTCTGTAATAGTTTTCAAGCCCTGCCACATCCGACGAGCGTCAGAGCCAGTGTAGTACGATTCAATCTTAGTCCTGTATTGACACTTTGCCTGTTTGATGGTTCGTCGGAGGGCATAGCGGGATTTCTTATAAGCATCCGGGTTAGAGTCCCGCTCCTTGAAAGCTGCAGCTCTACCCTTTAGCTCAGTGCGGATGTTGCCTGTAATCCATGGCTTCTGGTTGGGGTATGTACGTACGGTAACTGTGGGGACGACATCATCGATGCACTTATTGATGAAGCAAAGTGACTGATGTGGTGTACTCCTCAATGCTATCTGAAGAATCCCGGAACATGTTCCAGTCTGTGCTAGCAAAACAGTCCTGTAGCTTAGCATCTGCATCATCTGACCACTTTTTTATTAACCGAGTCACTGGTGCTTCCTGCTTTAGTGTTTGCTTATAAGCAGGAATCAGGAGGATAGAGTTATGGTCAGATTTGCCAAATGGAGGGCGAGGGAGAGCTTTGTATGCGTCTCTGTGTGTGGAGTAAAGGTGGTCTAGAGTTTTTTTTTCCTCTGGTTGCACATTTAACATGCTGGTAGAAATTAGGTAGAACGGATTTAAGTTTCCCTGCATTAAAGTCCCCGGCCACCAGGAACGCTGCCTCTGGATGAGCATTTTCCTGTTCACTTATGACCTTATACAGCTCATTCAGTGCAATCTTAATGCCAGCATTGGTTTGTGGTGGTAAATAGACAGCTATGAAAAATATAGATGAAAACTCTCTTGGTAAATAGTGTGGTCTACAGCTTATAAGATACTCTACTTCAGGCGAGCAAAACCTTGAGACTTCCTCAGTATTTGATTTTGTGCACCAGCTGTTGTTTACAAATATACACAGACCGCCACCCCTTGTCTTACCGGAGTCAGCCGTTCTATCCTGCCGATGTAGCGTATAGCCCGCTAGCTGTATGTTGTCCATGTCGTCGTTCAGCCACGACTCGGTGAAACAGAAGATATTAGTTTTTAATGTCCCGTTGGTAGGATAACCGTAATCTTAGGTCATCTAATTCATTCTCAAATGATTGAACATAAGATTGATGGAAGAGGCAGTTTACTCGCTCGCCGTCGGATCCTTACAAGGCACGATATCTCCGTCTCTTTCTCATGCGAATGACGGGGATTTTGGCCTTGTCGGGTGTCTGTAGGATATCCTTCGCGTCTGACTTGTTGAAAAAAAAAACATCTTCATCCAATACGAGGTGAGTAATCATTGTCCTGATATCCAGAAGCTCTTTTTGGTTATAAGAGACGATGGCAGAAACATTATGTACAGAATAAATTACAAATAACACGGAAAAACACACATAATAGTACAATTGGTTAGAGGGCTGTAAAACGGCAGCCATCTTCTCCGGCGCCATTCTCAATACACCAACCTTACAGGGGGGATATAGAACATAGAACAACATCCGTCAGACCTTAACTATACAGCCCAGTCCTCTGTCAAATATTGTCACATCTTTTGTCCGTCATCTCTCTACAGGACTGGACAACATCTCAAATTCTCTAGTCCTCTTGGTTGACTGTTTTGGGGGGATTTAGAGGAGCTAAAACAACAGCCATAAGGTCTATACATGGTCTATAATAAAGAAATCAGTTAAATTAACTAGCATTACAAATCTGTTGTCTGTCCCCTCTGCATGACAACATTTGCCAGGCCTCTCTGTCCACCCATGCATCCCTAAATACCGCTGGAGGTCCTGGAGGTCCGTCAAGGACATATGCTTCAGAAACATGGTGTCATCATGTGTGCCCGGTTAGGGTGGAGGGGTGGGCTGTGGCTACTTGGATCATTCACGGTTACACACACACGCAATCAGTACCAGTCAAAAGTTTGGACACACCTAAGGGTTTTTCTTTATTTTTACTATTTTCTACATTGTAGAATAATAGTGAAGGCATCAAAACTATGAAATAACACATATGGAATCATGTAGTAACCAAAAAAGTGTTAAACAATCAAAATATATTTTATATTTGAGATTCTTCAAATAGCCACCTTTTGCCTTGTTGACAGCTTTGCACACTCTTGGTATTCTCTCAACCAGCTTCACCTGGAATACTTTTCCAACAGTCTTGAAGGAGTTCCCACATATGCTGAGCACTTGTTGGCTGCTTTTCCTTCACTCTGCGGTCCGACTCATCCCAAAACCATCTCAATTTGGTTGAGGTCAGGGGATTGTGGAGGCCAGGTCAACTGATGCAGCACTCCATCACTCTCCTTCTTGGTCAAATAGCCCTTACACAGCCTGGAGGTGTGTTGGGTCATTGTCCTGTTGAAAAACAAATGATAGTCCCACCAAGCCCAAACCAGATGGGATTGCGTATCACTGCAGAATGCTGTGGTAGCCATGCTGGTTAAGTGTGCATTAAATTCTAAATAAATCACAGACAGTGTCACCAGCAAAGCACCCCCACACCATAACACCTCCTCCTCCATGCTTTACGATGGGAAATACACATGCGGAGATCATCCGTTCTCCCACACCGCGTCTCACAAAGACACGGCAGTTGGAACCAAAAATCTCAAATTTGGACTCCAGACCAAAAGATACATTTCCACCGGTCTAATGTCCATTGCTCGTGTTTCTTGGCCCAAGCAGGTCTCTTCTTCTTATTGGTCGTATAGTAGTGGTTTCTTTGCAAGAATTCAACCATGAAGGCCTGATTCACACAGTCCCCTCTGAACAGATATTTCTGTGACTTGAACTCTGTGAAGCATTTATTTGGGCTGCAATTTCAGAGGCTGGTAACTCTAATGAACTTATCCTCTGCAGCAGAGGTAACTCTAGGTCTTCCATTCCTGTGGCGGTCCTCACGAGAGCCAGTTTCATCATAGCGCTTGATGGTTTTTGCGACTGCACTTGAAGAAACTTTCAAAGTTCTTGAAATGTTCCGCATTGACTGACCTTTATGTCTTAAAGTAAAAATGGACTGTCATTTCTCTTTGCTTATTTGAGCTGTTCTTGCCATAATATGGACTTGGTCTTTTACCAAATAGGGCTATCTTCTGTTCTCTTCTTGATATGTTTAACACTTTTTTGGTTACTACATGATTCCATATGTGTTATTTCATAGTTTTGATGTCTTCAGTATTATTCTACAATGTAAAAAATATAGAAAAACCCTTGAATGAGTAGGTGTGTCCAACCTTTTGACTGGTAGTGTACATTCACATGGCTACACACACACAACCACAAACACACACACACACACACACACACACAACCACACAGTGTCCAAACCAGGAAACTGGCACCCAGGGGTCTGGAGGAGGTTCAGGTAGAACAGCACCTGACACAGCTTCCCTCCATCGCAACAGGAGCCTCCCTCGTGTCTACAAGGTTCCCATGTACGTCAATGGAGAGCCTGCCGCTGGTACCGCTAGTGGTGCAGCAGGGACTCAGGAACTGAACACAGTGACATTTCACTGGCACTCTATGGCAGCCAGGGTTTACCCATGTAGGTCTAATTTTCCTTCTACCTCTGTGGTGTGAACAGCCGCGAGCTCTGTGGGTTTGGCTGCAGTGTACTGGGTGTGGCGAGGGAGAGAGGGGGAGGGGGAGAGGGGGAGAGGGGGACACAGATGGGAGAGGTGGGGGGGGGGGGGGCGACCAGGAGGAGAGGTAGAGGGCAGAGCCAGAGGCTGGAGAGGTTCCACATACTGCAGCAGGCAGGATGTCAGCCGGGCCCCCAGGGGCCACAGGAACTAACAGGACACTCGAGGTGGAAGAGACACACTTTTCAGATTTTATTCGTTTTGATTTAACCTTGACTTTGAAGTCCCATTGAGGTCAAGTTGCAAAAACAAGCCAAGCAGTCTTCTAATATTCTCTATCTATCACGTAAGGGTACAATGTACAGAATATCTAGAGTCCCAGAGATATACATGAATTACATTAACTATATATGTGAACATCTGTTGTGGTGGTGTACATGGCTAACATGGAAAACCTCTGGACAGATGAAGCTGTTCTGTCACCCCAATCCTGACTGAGCTAATAGGTCTTTATAATCCTATATGCACACACACTCACACACACACACACACACACACACACACTCACTCACTCACTCACTCACTCACTCACTCACTCACTCACTCACTCACACACACACACACACACAACAGCAATGGTAATGTCCCAGCCTCAGCGATGTCAGTGTTTTTATCAGTGTGTTGCAGCCTACCTCGCAGACACAGAGAGAGAAGATATGTTAGGGGTGTTATTAGCTCAACATCACAGGCCTGCCTCATCACTCTGCGTGTGTGTGTGTGTGTGTGTGTGTGTGTGTGTGTGTGTGTGTGTGTGGGCCGACCTGTTTTTCATCTTTGTGATACCAGTCTCAGGCTGAATGAGAGCAAACTATAAACCCACAGACTACTGAGGTTTGAAAGCAGAGCGTTATCAAAGGTCGTCAGCCTCATCACAGATATTCTCACAGACATTCTCAGGCTCAGAGAGAACTTTCAGTATGAGCCACACACACACTCCCAACTCTGCAGCAAGAGCCGTCCTGAAATCGTGAATTTTATCCAAACAAAACACGTCTAGCAAATTAGCCTCAGACGGCATGCACAGACACAGACAAACAAACAGTCCCTCTTTTTGTCTCGTAAACACAAACGTACACAGAAAAACACATTGACACTAGCTTTGTGATGACACAAACTGTTTCTGTAGTGTGTGTTCACGTGGGTGGAAGTTGAAGAAACTGGGGTTTCACAAACTAAGACAGCCATTGCATGCAACCTCCTGTTCAGTTCACTTCCCATTAGTAATGCTGATGACCATGATCTTTCTTTCCTCTTCAACTACCAGTTAGTGCGTCAGCTACACGCCTCACCCTCCCAGGGATCCTTTCCAGTTAGTTACACTAACCAGTCATTTTCCTGGAAGATCACCAGTCATGGCACGCAGGATGTGTTGGAAGCGCTTGTAACCACAGTGGAGGGAGGGGAGGACGGGGTGACGACGTTTGACTTGTTCTGTCATTTCGTGCTAAGACGTTTGTGTTATTGTATAACCGTGCAATCAAGGGGGTGTATTGCATGGAGACAGACAGACAGACAGACAGACAGTGGAAGGGGAGACTTGACTGCAGGTGTGTAGTTTGTCTTGTGAGAGCATAGAAGGCTGGCAGGGACCTCTGGAAGCACATTGGGAAATCTGGAAGTCACACACACACACACACACACACACACACGCACACTTACACACCCAACACCAACACACACAACCAACACACACACACACCCTCACACTCCCAATTAGCCCAGTGAGTATGAGATCAGGGCAAGAGACCAATCTAACTGTTATTCCAACTCAGTGAAGGACGAGGAGGCCATTGTTTTAGTAGCAACTAGAGCACTTTCATACCAGTACATGGTGACCTCTGAACAGTGGGACATAGGACAAATGCAGGCCCAATACAGATGTAGGATCTTAATTTGAGCCAGAAAATAATTCTGCAGCAACAGGAACTGTGAATTATTATGTGGATTATAATTAATGGATATTTTAGTAGGGATTTATACATTTTTCATAAGGGAAAATGAAGTCTGAAATTTCAAAGTGGAAATTACAAACTTCAGAAGCCTTTTTAAACCTCAAATACACTACACGTTTTAAAATGTCCTGCATTGCAGGAAAGTTCTCCAGCAACAGGGGGATCAAATTAAGATTCCACATCTGTACATGGTCTGCCAGTATGCCGCAGAGATATTTGTGACTTGTGTACTAACTGTCTAGTGTTTTCCATAATGCATGTATTACAGTGTGTTGTGTTTGTGTATCTGTATGCTGACTTCACTAAATTAATTTCCTTGTAAATGGACAATAAAAGTATATTGTATCGTACACGGGATTGAACAAACCGAACGCTGATACTTAATCTGGCTTCATATTGGGCTTTAACGCCAGGCTATATGATCATGGTTTTAGAGGCTTGAATCGCCATCGACTTAAAAATCAACAAAGCTTGTGTGGCTCTGGCTTGATATGTGCTGGAAAAAAGTACCCTTTTTTTTTTACAACCGCCCCCATCATCTGTTACATAGTCTGTTTATGGAAAACACAGAATGTATCTGTGGACTCTTGCCCTCTTTACAGATACACTGGAGTGTAGCAGCTGGATTAGCAGACGTAATCCTGATTATTACATGGAGAACCTAAGTGCTTTGCTGTGGCGGACTAAAGCACACACCCAGTTGCTTGCGTGTGTGTGTGTGTGTACTATCTAGCAAACAGGAAGTAGGAGAGGCGACAACATCAATCAACTGTTAACAACAGACAAACGGTTCCGAGGCTTCTCCCCTTCCTCATCTCTCATCGCTGCTTTCAATTTATAACTGACCGTGTCCAGAGCAATGTGAGGCGCATTACTGTACAACCACAACAGAGCTAATAGCCTGTCGTTGTCAGACGGGTAAACATACTCTCTTAGAAAGCTACATTGTCTACACTCTCAGAAATAAAAGGTTCCAAATGGGTTATTCGGCTGTCCCCATAGGAGAACCCTTTTGGGTTCCATGTACAACCCCCTCTGTGGAAAGGGTTCTACATGGAACCCAAAATAATTCTACCTGGAACCAAATGGGTTCTACCTGGAACCAAGAAGGGTTCTTCAAAGGGTGTACAATATCCATATTGCAAGAAGCTGATTTTTTTTAACGCCATGAATTACATTAAAATGTAATAAAGGTCCCCAGAAGAAACTCTGACCAACACTTTGGTTCCTACCCTGTCACAACAACTTGTACTGTACCTGGATTTTTCATTAGTTGTCATGACAAACAACACCAACCATAGGATCGGAATACTAATTTTATTTTTATGACCCCAACAGTTCACCCAAGTGTTTTGATCTAAATCGCAAGTATAATCTCAATTAGATTATTTGCCTGTATGGTGCAGCCCTACTACCCAGGGTTACTGTAAACACACCGGAGGGGCATCAAGTTCAACAGGCCACTGGGGAAATTTGCATATTAGATTGAATAAACAGACAGCGAATCCCTAAAGTGGAGCAACCGCGGTTCTCTGTCCCAGACTTTGGCACCCTGGCACCACTCCAGCCCAGTGATTGTGCTTGGCTCCAGCGCTGCAGCCCATTTAATGCAGAAAACACTTTTACGAGCAACTAACACGACTGTAAATGCAGTGAGACTGAGGTCTCCCTTGTGACAAGAATCTCAAATAGGTCCCAGCACACACACACACACACACATTGAAAGAATTTAGTTAGTTATGTGCCGAGCGTTGCCTTGATTGGAGGATTATCACTTTACGAAGAAGTGACCTCTCCATTGCAGGAATTGCAAGACCAACACACTCATTAGAATATGTCAAAATAGTGTCATAAAACACTGTCTGTGATATGTCTGACAAGACACGTTGTTGACATACTTTAAAGGAGCCATCTGCAATCAGCAGTACAAACAATAAAAAGTGGTCACCCCGCCACTGATTTACAAACAATAGAGTATCAAATCAAATGTAATTGGTTGCATACACATATTTAGCAGATGTTATTGCGGGCGTAGTGAAATGCTTGTATGACAGTTGAACTAAGCTCATGAGGCATTTATAAATTATATTGGTCATGAATCAATCATTTGAAAGTCCTAAAATGGATGCAGCAATCACATATTGCCCCTTTAACAATCATTTTGTTTTTGTTTTTATGTAAACCCCCTCAAACAATGACTGAAAGATTCATGCTAGGCTAAGCATTTTTGTGGTTTACTTCGATGCAACTTCAAATGGTGTTTTTAATGGTTTTATGATGATGGATTAAAAAGATAGAAAATGGCGATGAACGACAGTTAATTATAAAGGCAAATGGTGCACTTTACCCCTTCCTCCCGTGACCATAAAAAAACAAATTAAGCCTTGGTTTCGCAGATTATAAACTCTGCACTGTGCTCACATACACACACAAACACACATGATTTATCTTGGAAGAGCTCGCTGGTTTCGTTGCCCAGGCGTTTGTGTGCCATCCACAAAAATCTGATCCCAACACAAATGATCCTTCCACAGCAACACAAGTAATCAAGAGGAGAAGGAAACATCAGAGGAGATTAGAAGTGCTAATGCCGTAGCAGCCCCTCCTCAGAGAGAGCCAATAGTTACATTATAGCCAGGCTACACGGCAAAAGCAAAAGCTGTGCAATTTGGATACGAAAAGCTAAATGTCAACCTAGGATTCACATTTGCACAAAGATATTAGAGGCTTGACCAATTCCTGTTTCACTGTTGAAAATCTACTGATACACATGGGAAAAGTCTTAAAACGCCGCCCTAGTTAGTGTTACAGTATAGGTGGAGATAAGTGGACAGTCACAAAAAGTACAGGCCCGCTTTCATAACCTGTACAATGCAGCGTAAAATAAACACAAACATAGTGGAAGTTTATCTCAGTCCAAAAAAACATTTCCCTATGTTGTGTTATTCTCTCTCTCAGGAGAGACAGTGTGTTCTTGTTCACTGCTCTGGTTCCAGTCACTGATGGTGATGGCCTATGGTGCTTTGCATGAGGTCTGACTGAGGCTGGGGCTGAGGCTGAGGCATGGATGGCTGGTTATTGTTACCAGGATCAAGAAGGCAGAAATGACCAGGAAAGATGGAAAGAGCAAAACAATGGGAAGAGAGAGAGAGAGAGAGAGAGAGAGAGAGAGAGAGAGAGAGAGAGAGAGAGAGAGAGAGAGAGAGAGAGAGAGACAGCTGGCTGCTAGGCCGGAGAGCGAGAGAGAGAGTGAAAGCCTTAGCCACTTCTATCGGAGAGCATGCAGATGATTACTGTAAAAATAGAAACGTTCAGACAGAGACAAAAGGTTTCTGTATCTCTTGCAGAATTCCTCTGACTTATTGAGCTGGTGATTTTGAATCTTTGTATTGGAGATGTCAAGTCTGTTTGTAGAGAGATATTGGAGATAATATTAGAGACAATTTTGGCAATAAAGTGGAGATAATATTGGAGATAAAGTGGAGATAATATTGGAGATAAAGTGGAGATAATATTGGAGATAAAGTGGAGATAATATTGGAGATAAAGTGGAGATAATATTTCTGTATGATTAACTGATATATCAGAGCATGGTTAATCCTTTTTTAGGCTAAATGTATGACCACAATGGTAGCATTATACACAATGTTATACACAATGTTACCTCAAAACACAAATTATTTGAAGCACATTCTATTTAGCTGTATGTAGGCCTTGGTCAGGTTGGCCACAACACAGAAAAACTAACTTTAGTCTCAGTAGGCTATATCAATAATGCATGTATTTGGTGTTGATCGCTGTAATTCTTTGAACTAACTGTAGAAATCATGTTCCTCTCAAGTGCTCATTGTGTGGGATCGACATTGCAAACTTAACCTAAATTTCACAGACGATTAACACTGGAATCCACAGGACAGAATACAGCTGGATATGCACTTTACAGAACCAGATGTTACTGTAGCTTACTCGGCAAGTTAATATTGCAGTCTGATTCACTTAGAGGATTCATTCCAAACGGTACCATAGTACCTATATAGAGCACTACGTTTGACCAGGTCCCATAGGATGCTGGCCAAAAGTAGTGCACTAAATAGGGAATCGGGTGCCATTTGGAATGCAAAAGGACTATGTATGTAGCATCATACCTCATTTGGCACCATTGCCCATGACAAAAAGGTATAGCCTATTTAGCTTTTCTCAAATCTTGACTATTAAACTTGTGGATACCATTTTATGTCTCTGCATTCAGTATGAAGCTAGAGGTAGTTTTGCGAGCCAGTGCTAACTAGTGTTAGCGCTAACTTAGCGCAAAGACTGGAAGTCTTCGGGTACAGCTAGCTGTTTTTGTGCTAATCTAGGTAGCCTTGGTTCTTCGAAACTACCTTATCACATTTATCTTTAACCAACATGGAAAATACTGTGTTCAATCAATATGGCTTGAGGAGGCCAATAATTTCACCTGGGACTCCAAGCAAGGTCAAGCCCTTCGTAATCTCTACCACTGATAAAGGACACACATACACACACACACACACACACACACCACATACACACTGATAACAGACGCAGACGTACAGAGTTCAGTTCAGTTCAGTGGGACAGCTGCTCAGTGAGTGATGTCACTACTGCATCATCGGAACGCCTACAATGATATTTAAAAGTGCACCCGTTGCGTAAATCTATTATTGCCACATAAATCGGCCTAATGAGGATGTGATGATCGTCAGGACTGAGGAAGTATGGCCGAAATAGAAGGTCTTTAGGCCGGCCTGCCTGGAAATGCAGTTGTAACAGTTGCCATTGTGAAACAGACTGGTCCCAGATCAGTTTGTGCTGTACAAATTGTCTGGCAAGGCCACGACCATAGGAGTTGGCTACACCAGCACAAACAGATCTGGGACCAGGCTACTGTACGTGTATTCTGGCTATTACTACTGCCATCTGCAATGACGGAACCAACTGCTGTATGTGGTATTGAAACTATGAGTGGGTGGAGACAGTTGGGACCGACATTATCAACTCAAATATCACTCTGCGTCATAAATGAGACTCATCTTAGTTTCAAGTTTCAAGTTGTAATGCTTGCAGGTACTTTGTCGTCAATGCAACAACAATAAGAAATAATAACAGATAAGGATATAAACATAAAGTAATAGAACAAACATTTTAGCATAAGTATAATACAGGAAGGTGCATTAATAGTCCAATATAGTCCAATATTGTGGGCAGACAGGCAATGTATAAACTGAGCAGTATAAGAAGAGTCTGGTAGCAGCCGTTGTGATGTGTGTGTGTGTGTGTGTGTGTGTGTGTGTGTGTGTGTGTGTGTGTGTGTGTGTGTGTGTGTGTGTGTGTGTGTGTGTGTGTGTGTGTGTGTGTGTGTGTGTGTGTGTGTGTGTGTGTTTGTGTGTTTGTGTGTGCATGAGTCAGTGCATGTGTGCTAAGGTGCGGAGAATCAGAGCAGGTGGTCAGTCCAGTTCAAGTGTTCAGCAGACTGATGACTTGTAGATAGAAGCTGTCTCTGAGCCTGTTGGTATCAGACCTTATGCTCTGAGACAGTCTGCCCGACGGTAAGGGAGAGAAGAGCTCGTAGCTGGGGTGTGTGGGGTCCTTGAGGATGCTGCGGGCCTTCCTCAGGCACCGTTTGGAGTAGATGTCCTGGTTGGGTGGGAGCACGGTCCCAGTGATGTACTGGGGTGTCTTCACCACCCACTGGAGGGCCTTGCGGTCATGGATGGAGCGATTCCCATATCAGGCTGTGATACAACCGGTCAGGATGCTCTCGATGGTGCAGCGGTAGTATTTGGAGATGACCCGGGGTCGAATGCCGAATTTCTTCAGCCACCTTAGGAAGTAGATATACTGTTTGCACCCTCTTGACAAGAGTGGTGGTGTTGGTCCATGACCAGTCCTTGGTGATGTAGACGCTGAAGAACTCAAAACAGCCGACTCTCTCTACTACAGTCCCGTTGATGTGGATCGGGCCATGTTTTCTCCTCTGCTTCCTGAAGTCAACAATCAAATCCTTTGTTTTGCTGACGTTGAGGGAGAGGTTGTTGTCATGACACCACAATGCCAGTTCACTTACCTCCTTCCTATAGGCTGACTCGTCGTTGTTGGTTATCAGGCCTACAACCATGGTGTCGTCAGCAAACTTGATGAGGGAGTTGGTGTCGTGCAAAGCCACGCAGTCATGGGTGAACAGGGAATAGCACACAGAAACACCACCTGCCTTTGGATAAACACACACCAACCTGCCAGTGTTTATATAGGCCAATAATATAGGTTATCAAATGAAATATGAATATATACAGTGGGGAGAACAAGTATTTGATACACTGCCGATTTTGCAGGTTTTCCTACTTACAAAGCATGTAGAGGTCTGTAATTTTTATCATATGTACACTTCAACTGTGAGAGACGGAATCTAAAACAAAAATCCAGAAAGTCACATTGTATGATATTTAAGTAATTAATTTGCATTTTATTGCATGACATAAGTATTTGATACATCAGAAAAGCAGAACTTAATATTTGGTACAGAAACCTTTGTTTGCAATTACAGAGATCATACGTTTCCTGTAGGTCTTGACCAGGTTTGCACACACTGCAGCAGGGATTTTGGATTTTCTCCAGATCCTTCAGGTTTCGGGGCTGTCGCTGGGCAATACGGACTTTCAGCTCCCTCCAAAGATTTTCTTTTGGGTTCAGGTCTGGAGACTGGCTAGACCACTCCAGGACCTTGAGATGCTTCTTACGGAGCCACTCCTTAGTTGCCCTGGCTGTGTGTTTTGGGTCATTGTCATGCTGGAAGACTCAGCCACCACCCATCTTCAATGGTCTTACTGAGGGAAGAAGGCTGTTGGCCAAGATCTCGCGATACATGGCCCCATCCATCCTCCCCTCAATACGGTGCAGTCGTCCTGTCCCCTTTGCAGAAAAGCATCCCCAAAGAATGATGTTTCCACTGCCATGCTTCACGGTTGGGATGGTGTTCTTGGGGTTGTACTCATCCTTCTTCTTCCTCCAAACACGGCGAGTGGAGTTTAGACCAAAAAGCTCTATTTTTGTCTCATCAGACCACATGACCTTCTCCCATTCCTCCTCTGGATCATCCAGATGGTCATTGGCAAACTTCAGACGGGCCTGGACATGCGCTGGCTTGAGCAGGGGGACCTTGTGTGCGCTGCAGGATTTTACTCCATGACGGCGTAGTGTGTTACTAATGGTTTTCTTTGAGACTGTGGTCCCAGCTCTCTTCAGGTCATTGACCAGGTCCTGCCGTGTAGTTCTGGGCTGATCCCTCACCTTCCTCATGATCATTGATGCCCCACGAGGTGAGATCTTGCATGGAGCCCCAGACCGAGGGTGATTGACCGTCATCTTGAACTTCTTCCATTTTCTAATAATTGCGCCAACAGTTGTTGCCTTCTCACCAAGCTGCTTGCCTATTGTCCTGTAGCCCATCCCAGCCTTGTGCAGGTCTACAATTTTATCCCTGATGTCCTTACACAGCTCTCTGGTCTTGGCCATTGTGGATAGGTTGGAGTCTGTTTGATTGAGTGTGTGGACAGGTGTCTTTTATACAGGTAACAAGTTCAAACAGGTGCAGTTAATACAGGTAATGAGTGGAGAACAAGAGGGCTTCTTAAAGAAAAACTAACAGGTCTGTGAGAGCTGGAATTCTTACTGGTTGGTAGGTGATCAAATACTTATGTCATGCAATAAAATGCAAATTAATTACTTAAAAATCATACAATGTGATTTTCTGGATTTTTGTTGTAGATTCCGTCTTTCATAGTTGAAGTGTACCTATGATAAAAATTACAGACCTCTACATGCTTTGTAAGTAGGAAAACCTGCAAAATCGGCAGTGTATCAAATACTTGTTCTCCCCACTGTATATAATGAATGGTTTCATTAAAACACATGCACGCACGCACACACACACACACACACCAACACACATTCATGCACACACACACACACACATGAACAATGGAGAATTGGCTTGTTAATAATAGCGGTAGAAACATTCATAGAGGCAGAAGTACACTGCAACAAACAAGTATCAGGAAACAATAAATTTAAAAAAACATGCATATGAATTCAGCTAAACAAAGGGTAGGCCACTAGGGACATTTGTTCTTGGTATTAAGTCCCCTGGTTTCAGTTGCAACTCAAGGTGATTCATTTAGTTGGTTTCTGTATTGTCTTTGATCTGTTTGGTAAAAGAGTGGTATTCAGTGATATTCGCAATATTCATGGGAAATATCAGTGACATAAGATACTGAAACACACACACATACACAAACACACACACACACACACACACAATAACAACACATCTGGGGAATAATTCAAAATCCTGACAAACAGTCCTGTAGTTTAAAAATGATCACTAAACTAGTTTATGTTGATGCCTACATGTTGCATCAGTCCAGTCCAGTCTTACCCGTCTGTTGACTTGAACTGTACAGAGAGAGTCAGCCTACGTATGGAGTGACTGTGAATACAGGCATTTCCCTGACGATTCAAACACTGCCCACGCTTCCTTGGTCACTACAAGCATCTGGCAATCACGGTCTTTTATCACTGGCTTCCTGAGACCCTGTATGCTTTCTTTCTCTTTCTTCTTCTCAATCTTATCACACACGTCAAAGGGCATACAGGCATGCAGGCCTCTAACTATGTCGCCCGGCTACACCTAAAGACTTTGAGCATTTTGGTGAGGGTTTAATAGATCAAGTTATCTTTGTGTTTTATCTTTGTTGCTAATGTTGTCACATAATAATGTCTTTGCCACTTCGTTATCTCTGGTGTGTGTTCCTTTGTGTTATTTTGTTCACCACTGCGTTCTCATAGTGAGAGTGTGGGTGAGGTTGGTTGGCTTTGGTAGCCAGCTGTAGCCTGGTATAACCACCCTGAGCCATTGTGTCACCAGTGAGTGCAACATTCAGTCTGGTCTAATCAGGCTAAGCTAACTGGGCCATGTTGTACACTCATCTGAGAACAGACTGACATATTGCCTATCATAAGGCAATTACAGTAAAACATCATAAAAGTTTACAAGGTTACTATTAGGACACACAAGGCAACATTTTGCTGCCATAACTACATTGGTATGTGATATAGCATGGCAATAATAAAATATAGATATCACTTTATAACCAATTACTGTAAAGGTTATAGTAACAGTGAGGTAAGTTTTGTTTAACAGTATAGCCTGGTTCTATGATGGTTACAGCGTAGCAGTGTGTTGTTGCCTTGAGGGACAGCAACACAGCTAGGCCCACACCATGTGACCCTGCTGGGGGTGTGACATCATCACCATAATCGACTACTGATGATGTGGAGTGGAAGTTATGGGCTTGTTGTGTGTATTTTTTTTTGGGGGGGGGGGGGGGATCCTCTTACTTTGCACCATTTTGGAGCAAAATGCACACTACCATAAAAATATTACTTTTATATATTTTTGTTGTGTGTCTACAACAACATTATATAATTACATTTAGCCAATGATATTTACACAAATTCTTGTTCAATATCTTTCTTCTACAATATCCACACAACCACCAACAACATACATGTTCTGTTGATCTACCCTTCATGACACTTAAAGGCAAACACTGAGAAATGTCACCTGGAGAGTCATTTTGACACTCACTGACTGACATTGAGGGCTATTTCTGTAAAATGTTGCAGTTGAGGGAATACTGGGAAAATTAGGCATGGGAAATGACCAGACAGCTTGGTAAACACCCCAGGCACTGTGGCATGTAGGCTCTCTCCTGAGGAAGGCTTTGCAAGACATTGTGCTCAATGGTCATCTATCTCATTCTAAAATGTTTCATTTTATAAAGATGTATTTTTTTTTAAAGATAATGACATGCACAAGTCTTTGCATTTCATAATAATCCCCCCCCCCCTCTCTTTCTCTCTCTTTCTCTCTCTCTCTCTCTCTCTCTCTCTCTCTCTCTCTCTCTCTCTAACAGCATCCTGTGGTTGCAAAACATATTTTTTAAAATTTCCCAAAATATGTTTGCTTTTACTTGAATCATGTGTAACTACTGGATATATAGCATGAGAATAAACTTTAAAGTGCAAGCATATGTTTTACTACGACACATACCCTTTTAAAAGTGAAAGTATCATATTTTATAAAAGTGAAAGTATAATATTTTTTCATACAATGTCATGGCAATATAATAGCAGTTTTCCTCTATTCTAAAGCACACCAGAGCTGAAACTTTCCTGAAATAAGTTGTCTAACTCGTGCAGTTTGCTCAACAAACACCAACGTGACTTCCTTCACGATCACTTTTTGACGAGGAGCAAGCCACACTGGCAACCCAGACAACAGCCAAGTTCAATGTTCAAGAGGAAGGAAAAAGACACGCCCAAAGGTTCCACTCTGCCAATCAACAGCCAGTTATCTAGATGTCAGCCAATGAACGATTACGGGGCTGGGTCACACGCGCTGTTGCTAGGGTATAGCTTCTACCGTGTTACTATCATTGTCAAGCCAATCACAAGGCAATTCGCAATGTATCAACATTCTCCTGGTAAACCCCAGTCACTGATCTTCCCTATTGGCCAAGGCACGTATTCAGGGACCGCCCTGTGGGGATATTATTATTTTCTAATTGGCCAGAACAGCCGTTCTTCACTTCCCAGGTTTTTAGTTAGGTGCAGTTGATATGAATCTAGCTGGGAGTCCCCAAGACTCAGAACTGAACATAGACATTCATATCGACCTAACACAGTTTTAGGTTTTATTTCGTTTTGTCTCATATTTGTTTTTCCATTAGCTGTACATTTGTTTATATAGATTTTATTTTATATTTTTATACAACAAGTCAACAAGATGGAACTTAATTCTCTTTTAATTCTCCTGGAGGCTGCAGAATACTTGGAAAGAAGAGACAGAGGTATTTCCCTGCCAAAATGTCAAAAGGCTTTGACTGGGTTAATGACCGCATTTAATGTTAGGAAAATTAAACTGTTTCTATTCTATCTTATATGAAGTTTTCGTGGACGTGCACAGCCATAGCGCAGCTATGATGTCACTTTATGAGCTGTGAACATACTGTGCCGGTGCGGTGATGTTATTGCAGACCGACCAACATAGATATAACTTGCATATAAACAAACTAGTCAACACATTAGGAAAAATATTTAGATATGGTTTATAACCTATTTGCATTTGTAGTTTTGCATTAGTATGATCAGTACATCCTTATAACCTGTTTTATCTGATGTCAATGGCTATAGCCTTGTTCACAATTGGTTAGGGACAAGTTCAAGATACAATTTATTATCAAAATACATGATTTATATCATGTTTATTATAAATGGTTATGGTTACGTAGATAAACTCAATATTAGATTGTCCTGAATCTTGTGCTTTGCTCCAGCATTGTCAAAGAGTTTATCTACGTCACCATAACCACTTTTATCAAATAACATGTTTTTCTTAGGCTACGTCATATATGGCATTGACAGTTCTATTATGTGATAGCCAATTTATATCCCTTGTTACGTAGAATGTATTAGCCTGTGTAGAAATTAACCCTGTTGTTTTTGTTTACTTTGTCAATAGAAGCAGAACATGGTTACGCGTCTGTTTTACCGTACAATAGCGACTTTTCCCGAAAGAAAACGAAAGCTTCGCCAATTTCAAGAAAAACACAGAACAATAGGTAAATATACTCATTTTTCTATCGATATATCAATAGTTCAATCGATCTGTTTTTGTTTATTCGTCATTCATACAAACGCCATTTTTCTTTCTCTGTTTAGATGTCGTAATAACACTGCCACGCGTACAGCATCACTTTGGTGCTCACTTTCTTTTTCAAACACACATGCATCATTCTGACATTAACCCCTTTTCTCCAATGCATTCACGTACTGATTTGTACATGCACACTTCTACCGCATTTGCAACGTTTGGGAACTTGTGTTATGTCACTCCCTCCCATGACCCATATGACACCGAGCGCGCGTCGTCATCTCCGTAGGCTACAGTACACAGCGTTTTGACATAGATAAACAGAAATATAATGTAAAATGTATCGATTTTCCTGTCGCGCTGATTCTACTCTATGCGGCTGTGCTTCAGGAAAGATAGACTGCAATTGAAAAAAGATTAAACCACTTTTAAGAAATGTTTGTTGTTATTGCGCTAAATGTACGGGTCATTCTAGTTAACATTAAGTTCACTGAGTTTTTATTGGTTGGCACATCACATGATAGGTCCTGTGCAGTGCCCTCAACACTTTTTATTAGAAGCTGTCTCACGCTTTGATAATTATTTTTTTAATGTAATTTCCTTGTGTGAAAAAACATATGCAGGATAACACACACACACCCAAGAGGCACATTTGATCAACCATATGTTCTGTGAGATAAATAGGAACTGTCAGTGGCCTATATTCTCAAGTCTTGTGGTGCAGTCACAGTGTGTTTTCTTGGAGCAAAACAGTGGGGATGTGGCAAACTCAGGTGGGTGTGGTGGCCAACTCAACTCAGCTCACACAGATGTCCACATAACACAGTGCCCCACAGATGCAGTCCTAGCAGACCCTGCCCCTGCCTGGGCCGAGGGCTCAGTTTACAGCTGGTCTGGCCACAGCCTGAGTTTCTCTCCCTTTTGTGGTACCAGTTCATTGCTCTGCAGACTACAGCTAGTCTTTCTGGTACCAGTTCATTGCTCTGCACACTACAGCTAGTCTTTCTGGTACCAGTTCATTGCGCTGCAGACTACAGCTAGTCGTCAGTGCAACGCTATGGAGCTATGGATCTCCCTCCCTCCCCAATTTCTGCATTAAAATCAGTGGAAATTAGTTGACACAGGGAAACTACTTAGCAAAAAATAAATAAATAAAGGTATGGTTTTCAATCATTTTATTTAAAAGCCCTCCATTCATTTTTAGATTTAATGTATTAATATTGTTTCTGCTTGTAGTGCAATGTTATGCCTTTTACACGACACGTGACAGAGGCAAATCGGTGTGGAAGAAAGGAGAACCTTCAGTTGAGTTTCCCTGTTTACTTTGAAGACACAAACAATAAATGCAACGGCCACTGTGTTGTAAACCAATGTTAAGCAGTACACTGGCGTACATGCATACAATTATAACATTACATCCTTGAACATGTACGTCCTCAAAACAACAAACGGATGCATAGAGCTCCTCATTTTTGTTTCACTGCATTGCTACCAAACGAGGACATCCCAGGCTTTCATATAATACGCATTTATAACCAAGCGACTGTTTTCATCCATCCCCAAAATGGTGGCTGATGTAGGCCTTATTTACACACCAGTCCTGTCCCGACTCTAGCGGTGGTTTTTCAATCTTATACTATACAGTTTATATGACATTCAAAGTCATGTGTCTGTTGTTGCGGTGTGAGGCAAGTCTGGTGTCGGACTGTGCCTCCCTGCCGGGCCTCTTTGGGCCTCTTTCACCCGTGCCTCGGTTAAGGAAACCATGTGTCGCCTCGTGCTTTGCCTGTCCCCAATTTGCACATGTTTCAAATTTGAATAGGACTACTTCCCTGTACAGGAGATATAGCATTTCCTCTCCCGTGGCGTCTGATGGTGAAAAGGGGTGGTCAGCAGCACCAGCGTCTGTAGGCCTTTCCCCCTTCCACTGAGCATGGCCAGTGAGAGCCCCAGGGGCAGCACACACAACACTGTGTTATGTGCAGAGCGTCATATCATCTGGGTATCATCATTAGGCACCAAATGGAAGAAAACTGACTAAAACCGGGAGAGACTACCTGGACTTGTCCTGTCAAAAAGGCAAGTTGTTCATTGCAAAATGTTTTTAAACGTTTTCAGTTGCGTGCCCTAGTGAACACGACCCTGGATAATATGACGATGGGTGACGGCGCACACATGATAGGCGAGCATCAGCTCAAGCCTCTCATGCAGTGAGCTGTGGGGCAGTGGGCCTACGCAGATACAGTTCATCTTCCCTTTCCCATCCCTGAAGTCGCCAGCACAAGGGCACTTAAAAGTGGCCGACTTAAGAGCACTTAAGAGGGATCGACTGAAAAGAGTGGTGGACTCGACGGCAGGGGTCTTTGTGTTATTGTTCTGGCTTGTTATTTCCTTGGCATCCTAGATGGTCGTTTCAGGGTATTATTGGGACATGAACTTCAGTGCTCTCATTCATTTCCATTGGTGGGTCGTCCTAATAGCCTTCCCATCTCCCTGGCCTGAAATAGCCATGTGTTGTGGTATGCTACAGTGTCTACACTGTAACGGAAAACTGTAAATTATATGGTAATTTGGGGTATTATCAACAATAAAATACTCTGAAACGTTTTACTGCAGCATACTGTACATTATGGTGCATTGTGGGAAAATGTTGTGGGCGGGGAAGTAATTGCTGTATTTAGAATGGTACTGTAAAACCTTTTGACCACTAGTGGGTGGCAGCTAGCCTGGAGGTTAGAGCATTGGGCCAGTAACCCAAAGGTCGCTGGTTTTAATACCCAAGCTAAAAAGGTGAAAAATCTGTCAATGTGCAGGTGAGCAAGGCACTTATAATCCTAATACTACTATGGCTGACTCTGTAAAACAACATATTTCACTGCACCTATCCGGTGCATCTGACAATAAAACATATATATATATATATATATAAATATATGGAATGATATTGTTGTTTCTGGCTCATTAACATATTTTGAGGCGTGCCTTGTAATTCATTCATTCATTCCGATTGCGGTAGCGGTTACTTTTTTACAGGATAATAAAGTCAATTTGATGGTATTGTACTGTGTGTCATTACACAGTACTTGCTTTGATACCATATTTATATTACAGTAGGTTTAGCTACCTGTAAGCTACTGTCAAATGCACAGTAACCCCTTTACAGTGTAGGACTGTAGACGTACACGTACTGCTGTCCAGTCTAGTGTGTGTGTGTGTGTGTGTGTTGATGTGTGTGTGTGTGTGTGTGTTGATGTGTGTGTGTGCGTGTGTTGAAAGCTCTGGCAGATGTCACACACACACATACACACATCGAGGGAAGAGGATTTCGTTTTCCACACGATGACGAATGCAGAGCTTTGTACAAAAAAAATGATATATATATATATATATATATATATATATATATATATATATATATATATATACAGTGAGGGAAAATGTATTTGATCCCCTGCTGATTTTGTATGTTTGCCCACTGACAAAGATATGATCAGTCTATCATTTTATTTATTTGAACAGTGAGAGACAGAATAACAACAAAAAAATCCAGAAAAACGCATGTCAAAAATGTTATAAATTGATTTGCATTTTAATGAGGGAAATAAGTATTTGACCTCTCTGCAAAACATGACTTAGTACTTGGTGGCAAAACCCTTGTTGGCAATCACAGAGGTCAGACGTTTCTTGTAGTTGGCCACCAGGTTTGCACACATCTCAGTGTAACTACAGAGTGTAACTACAGTGTAACTACAGTGTAACTACAGAGTGTAACTACAGTGTAACTACAGAGTGTAACTACAGTGTAACTACAGAGTGTAACTACAGTGTAACTACAGTGTAACTACAGAGTGTAACTACAGTGTAACTACAGTGTAACTACAGAGTGTAACTACAGTGTAACTACAGTGTAACTACAGTGTGTAACTACAGTGTGTAACTACAGTGTAACTACAGTGTGTAACTACAGAGTGTAACTACAGAGTGTAACTACAGTGTAACTACAGTGTAACTACAGTGTAACTACAGAGTGTAACTACAGTGTAACTACAGTGTAACTACAGTGTAACTACAGAGTGTAACTACAGTGTAACTACAGAGTGTAACTACAGTGTAACTACAGTGTAACTACAGTGTAACTACAGAGTGTAACTACAGTTTAACTACAGAGTGTAACTACAGTGTAACTACAGTGTAACTACAGTGTAACTACAGAGTGTAACTACAGTGTGTAACTACAGTATAACTACAGAGTGTAACTACAGAGTGTAACTACAGTGTAACTACAGAGTGTAACTACAGTGTGTAACTACAGTGTAACTACAGTGTAACTATAGTGTAACTACAGAGTGTAACTACAGAGTGTAACTACAGTGTAACTACAGTTTAACTACAGTGTAACTACAGTGTAACTACAGTGTGTAACTACAGTGTAACTACAGTGTGTAACTACAGTGTAACTACAGTGTGTAACTACAGTGTAACTACAGTGTGTAACTACAATGTGTAACTACAGTGTGTAACTACAGTGTAACTACAGTGTGTAACTACAGTGTAACTACAGTGTAACTATAGTGTAACTACAGAGTGTAACTACAGAGTGTAACTACAGTGTAACTACAGTTTAACTACAGTGTAACTACAGTGTAACTACAGTGTGTAACTACAGTGTAACTACAGTGTGTAACTACAGTGTAACTACAGTGTGTAACTACAATGTGTAACTACAGTGTGTAACTACAGTGTAACTACAGTGTGTAACTACAGTGTGTAACTACAGTGTGTAAATACAGTGTAACTACAGTGTAACTACAGTGTGTAACTACACTGTGTAACTACAGTGTAACTACAGTGTAACTACCTGTTCCCAAGGAACTCATCCATGTCTTTGTTTATTTGCCCTTTCAGATCGTCACACAACGAGCTGGAGAAACACAGGTAAGATGACACAACACCGTGCTATATAGCCTGGTCCCAGATCAGTTCATAGCCAATTCCTATAGGTGTATTAGACTTAGCGCTAGCCTGATCCCAGATCAATCAATTACATTTATTTATAAAGCCCTTTTTACATCAGCAGTTGTCACAAAGTGCTTATACAGAAACCCAGCCTAAAACCCCAAACAGCAAGCAATGCAGATGTAGAAGCACGGTGGCTAGGAAAAACTCCCTAGAAATGCAGGAACCTAGGAAGAAACCTAGAGAGGAACCAGGCTCTGAGGGGTGGCCAGTCCTCTTCAGTTTATAGCCAATTCGTATAGGTCTATTAGACTTGGCGCAAGCCTGATCCCAGATCAGTTTATAGCCAATTCCTATAGGTCTATTAGACTCGACTATACAGCACAAACAGATCTGAGAGCAGGCTTCCCCCTTCCCCACCCTCCTTCCTCCCCCTCTGTCTCTCCTGTTCATTTTCCCTGTATGAACTGTATTGTGTGTCTCTCGCCCAGACAGTCCCATGGTTGGCTTGGAAGGACTCCCTGTTCCCTAATAAACGAGAGGTGATGGGGTGAGGACTGTTGGTAAATGTCAGATGTATTCCTGTGGAGCCAAAGCTAAAAAGCACAGTGCAGACTGAAAATATCAAAATGGCCGCCCACTTGTTCGTACCCTCTCTCGCTCCACCACCTCCAATAAAAGATAAAAGCACATCAAAGATGATAAGCCACCCTCCTCCGTGTGCCTTGGGCCGACGGATAATAATCTGATTTCAAAGGCAACCTCAACCTATACTTTTTATTAGATTTGTCTGTCTCTCCGTGTCTGTTCATAGGGCGAAACTTGTTACCATGT